>NW_027496637.1:0-177477 GCF_021521415.1 Bidens hawaiensis
AGTCCCTAAAAGGAGCTTCTAGTAGCCCTGATTCAAGGACTGATCAAGCCGATAGTGAACCTAGTGAAATGGATGTGAGATCCAAAGTAAATAAAGTAAAACACAAAAGAAACCTTTTTGGAAAACCAAGAAGGATCCTAAGACTATAAAGTTTGAGGATTCACCAAAAACAGTTTCAAAATCAAGAAAAGAAAAGTCCAAAATTGTCAAAATCAAGGAACAAGTTTTTAGTTGGATTCCTAAGGAATGTTCTTCATCAAGTGAGGATGCACCAAGAAATAAATGGTTTTCAGGAAATAAAATCAAGTTTGGTCTGTTTTCGGGTTGACATTCCCGGGACAAAAGTATACCGGGATCCCATGTCTATTTAAACGCTTAGTGCATGCAGGGTCAATCAAGAAGGACTATCAATAGTATTAGGTACTTAGATAGTGATTGCACCCGACATATGATGAGAGACGAACCCTTGCTATTTGATGCTAAACCATTCGATGGCGGATTCGAGTCTTTCATAAGAGACTTGGGAGGACAACCTTCAAGGAAGGGAAGTGTTTCATGCGATACTTTGTTCAAATGGTTCAACAACAACTTATCGGGCGTTTCTCAAACTAACCTCGTCCAACTGCATCTCTCAAGTGATGGATCCAGCATCAGCTGTTGGGTCTCGGTTTGAATCTTTTCAACTTTTTCATACAATGTGATAATGCTTGCTTAAGATAGTCCATCTGACAACAACTTTGCTGACCTTTTCACTAAAACCATCGATCATGCCGATTTGAATATTTGGTCGAATCGCTCGGCATGATCAATTTTAATTAAACAACCTATCTATCCTTTTGTTTTAAAATTGTAAATATTTTTAAAATATGTCACAATTTTAGAGGGGGAAAATTGAGTTAATTTTAACTCACCAAAAAGATTTTCAATTTATTTAAAACAAAAACAAGTCATTTGACTTTATAAAAAGACTTTATGTTATTTTAAGAAAACCTGAAAATATTCCAAAAGATACTGTCCTGTTTAGAAGGAGCTCCTGCTTAGAGGGAGTCGGATATTTTAAAACTTTTAAAAATTTTAAGAAATTGATCCGACCCTTGAAAAATGATAGTACATTGATATGCAATGATCCTAGTGCATGAAAAGAGTAGATCAAAAGTCCACAAAATCACTCACAGATGTGTAGATAGGCTTAACAAACAAGTAAGTGTCGGGTGATATAAACCTAAATTCTTGCCGGTACTAGTGGATATACAATTATGAAGCAGTTGCATGATTCCGTAAAGTCATATTCATGAAGGCAGAAATGTAATTATACATGTCATTCCCAAGCCTCTCTTTACCTGATCACAGTTGTCTTATGAAATAAGTGTCAATTTTTAATTTCTATTGAGTCAAGTAAAGTGTCAAGAAAAGAAAAGAAAAGAAAAACAAAAAGAGTCAGAAAAGAAAATAAAAAATAAAAAAAAGAGTAAAAAAAAAGTCAATCTTAGGGATTTTAATTCTGCTTTATTTCTACATTTATTTTGATTCAAGCCTTGGACTTTCTCTGTTTGTAGTCATACAAGATCAAGATCTGATTGTTAAGGCCCTGAATCTTCTGCTTTATTTTAATCTTTCTAGATCGAGTCAAGTGTGCAAAAATAAAGAATAAAGTGTCAAGTATGTTAATAAGTGTGATTAAATAAGAAAGGTTTAAGTCAAGTTGAGGTGATATGTTAACACAAAGTAAGCCCGAGATATGATGGAATAAGTAACATGTCTGATTAAGTGGGGACCACATAAGCACCGTGCCTAATTGTACTTTAAAAGTATCACTTTTGTATCAAAACACTTATCAAGTTAAACAAACGGACAATATCTACAGTCGGTGATGAAATTGTGACATAATAATATCAAAATGGAAACGCGATCCAGGGCTTTGCAAATCAATATGATTTCATGTTGTGATCTTTCTCACAACAGTAGTTTAGTAAACTTTTAACTAAATATTTTTTATATATAATATTAATTTCATCTTTACTCCTATCTTTTATTTTTATTTTCTTCTGTTTTAATTTAGTTTCAACTTCAAAATATTATGCATATATTTTCGTTATTTTAAAAAATATGAAAAGTGCCAAAAAGATTTTAAGTTTTTTTGTGTTCGTACATATTCTATTAAACCTTTTTTTATTCAAAATCATGTATTTTGTCGTTAAGGTCGTTCATGCAAAGTTTGTTGGAAACCTAGGACTTAAACAAATTACTTACAAGTTGAGGGACTGAAATTGGGAAGGTTTGTGAACGAATTCTTGTTTGACCCTCGAGAGGGTCTGTGAACGAATCTGATTCGTTCTAAGTTTTGTGTAGTAGTACATGGACAGGTGGATCAAGATCAAATCTACTTGGAGTTGCAGATGCTGAAGCAAAAAGAAAACGAGAACGTGAGAGCTGGTGGTTGAAGCTAAAAATGAACTGATTGCATTCAAAGACAAGGAAAGAAACCAGTCGGCTCAAGAAAGTCAACAAAAGAAAATTAGATGTCGAGCCTCCCGCATCTGATGTTTCTAAAATTTGCAATTGCCGATCCTTCCTAGATATAAGATGGAAATTCAAGTCTACAAGACCGGAAAATAAAGATTTGTCCAAGATCCAATCTCGTTCAAGCTACTGGATCAAGACAAGTACTAAGTTCAAGAAATAAAGACGAAGCAAAGAACTTGACAAAGGTTCCTCGACATATTCAATCCTAGAGGGAGATTATAGGGCCAATATTATATATTGTTTTTAGGATTGTATATATCGTTCAAGTTTGCTTTTAGTCGGTGTATTACGTACTAAGTACGTTTATTTTGTATGTTTATTATGTAAACTTTGGAGAAATGGGGACCCTGTATAAAGGCCACTTAACCCATTTCTCCACAACTAATCACAACTCATTCACACAACTTGAAGGAAATAAAGTTTCTCTCACTCTCTCCTCTCATCTTCTTTCTTTTGTAATAACTAACTAAGATCCGAGATCCGAGTGTCGTTGGTGATTTCCGTTAACCAACAACACGGATTGATCCGAGTCAAGTTGTGAGATCCATTTAGAGGACCTACAGGAACCTGGACGATACTAGATGGGTTTGGGACTTTGAGATGATGATGACTCATTTTCTGTTAAATCTTTTAGGAAGCATATTAATGATATGAGTTTATCTGACCCGGACTTGATCACTTGTTGGAATAGTTTGGTTCCCATAAAAATAAACATTCTGGGTTGGCAATTAAATTTCTCATAATCGTATTCCTTTACGTACCATTTCATTTTAGTGAACAAGGGGTATTAAGGGGGTATTGATGTTTTTCCCGTTCTTTGTCCTTTTGTCCTCTTTGCTTATTTTCGAAGGAGCTTTTGGATCATTATTTGGGGACGTGTGGGGTTGCAAATGGAGCTTTTGGATAATTTATTTGGGACGTCACGATTTATTAACTGGTCGTTAAAAAGAAGAAAGTTAATAAATTAGTTTTAAATATATTTTTAAAAAGATTGCGGGTGTTGTAAGGTAACTGGTGAATATGTGATCCACCAATAGCGGCTGATATGAATGCCCGATCCATCTAACACACTCGTTTATAATGAGCATGCATATTAAAATGGTTTTGGAATCATAAAGGAGATTTTAATACATTTTTTATTGGGTTGACAAATCTTCAAACGTGTTTTCCGATACTACAATTATCGTACATCGCACGATACATAAAAACACATAGGAGTCTTGAACTTGACTTTATAAAAGGAATGATATTTTGAATGTTTATTAGTTTCTTATTTTGATTTTGAAATGAATAAATTTATATGATCTACAATAGTTTTGATAGACATAATTCCTCAAATTAATTAAAACTATAATATTCGAAATCATCCAAAATAACAATCTATTTTGCTTGTGTTTCGGATTTGGATAATCGTTAGGGGTTCTGTACTACATCAAAATATTCAAACAAACTCAACATATACATCTTAAAATCAAAATTTAAAGACCATAATAAAGCATCTAAACCGAAGAACCATTAAATAGTTTTAAACATACAATTAGTTAATCATAAAATGACCATCCTAAAACAACTAAAAAAAGAAATTCGATCTATGGATATAGATATGGACTACATATTAGACATGAACTTAAAAAATATTTGACCACATCCAAAATAATTAATATAGTTTATTATTTAATCGATTAATGATCAATTAGCCGAATAAATTGAACTAATCGCTTAAAACAAAAAAGCATAACCAATCAAATTGTAAATCAAATTTGGAATTCGGTTATAACGAAATCGAAAATCGAATTTTGAATTCGGATTTGGTTTTTAACATTATGGATACGATTTGATTTTTGATATTTTTCGATTTTCGGTTTTTTTCTGAGCACCCTCATCGTTTCCTTATCTTCAAATTTAAAAGTCACTACACTTTCTCTCTTGTTTTCAATTAAATAGTATTTTTTTATAACTATCATTACATATTTTCTTTCCTCCACCCATAACCACTTCTAAAAAATATTAAAAAATTATAGAGGGTGAACAATAACTTTTTTAAAAATATACAAAAAAATCACTATATTTTCTCCCCCATCTACTCACGACACCTTAAACCACTCTCTACACTATAAAAACTCCACTCACATTATTTGACGAATAGAATGTGAATGCTCTTATATGTTTATTTAGTCGTGATTAAGAACATAAAAGATTATAAAAACTTGATGGAATAGTCATAAGAGAGTGATGATGATGTGATTGATTCCTGAATTGTTATTATCTTATGAGGTCTCAACTATTCTAATAGGTGAATTGTTAGAGAAAAAGTTTCTTGGTGTGTTTCTCTTGGTGTAAAATGGTGATAAACCTAAGAACTTAAACCCAACTGATAAAACTAACTGTGACCCAACAGATAAACTAACTGACTCAAACTCAAATTCTGACAACTTTAACTGAAATCAAGATTAATCCTCCACATTCCCTCTAATTTTGATTTGGACACGTTCAGTCGGGTCATCTTCTTCTTGAACTAAGTGTCTCTTCCCTCCTTTCATTCAAGTTGGGACATTTATATGCAAAATGCCGTTCCACATAGGCCGCCCCAAGACATGTGCAGGCTAGGTCACCGCACACGGCACAAAAATATTAGAGGCTCAAAATAAAAAATGAACTTCTAGATATATATACATAAATAATAAACAAGCGCATGGAAGCTAGAAATGCTATTTGTCTTCGCTTCTTGGCGGCTTTATTTGCTAGTGAAGTACCGTTTACACTTGTTTTTGCTTTTGCCTTGGTGACCCAAATAACTTTGCTTATTTCATTTTTTTCCAAAACCCAACTAATTTCTTTAGTGGCCTACATCTATGCTCATGCCAATTTATATATATATAGAAACTCAAAGAACCAAATATTTTTTTAACTTTTCTTATATATTAACATTATTTGAGACTTGTTTTATCATATTTATAAAAAAAATTTTGATTACATATATAAATTACAAGTTACACAAGTGTAAAATTTATCTGATAAAAATTTACATATGTGTAAAAAAACATAGATATGCGTAAAAAAAACTAATTTTCATAATTGTAATCGTTAATACAGATTTCAAAAGTGATAAAACTACACTTAAATAGCATTAACATACAAATTTTTTTTATAAAAAATGTTAGTTATTAAGAGTTCCTTCAAGTTCTTAAATAATTTAAGAGTTCTCAAATGATACTAATCATATATATATAAGAAGTATAGAATAAAAACATGTTTGAGTTTTGAAAGCCCGTGAAAAACCTATGTGACATCGTTTTTTTACGTATGTAATATGTGTTGTTACATTAAATACAAAACATCGAAAATTAAAATAAAAAAGTATTTTGCTATTTTTTTACAATTACTATTTTTTTGCATATGTTTTCTGAAGAGGGAAAAATTTATATTTATATTTATATTTATTATTAACTTTATCGTGGACCAAAATATTCAAATTTTAATTAAAAACATGTTGCTGAGAATGAGTTTCTAGAATTTTCACAACTCAAGTGTGTTTTTATTTTAACTGATATATATATATATATATCTATATCTGTGTGTGCGCGCGCACACGCACATAATTAAATTTTAAACCCAACCAAAATTTGTAAAAGAAAAGCCTATTTAGTTTTGTATAACTTAAAAGAATTAATCATGCATTTGTATTTTAGCCCAGATAGACTAACTAGGGGTCATCTTTTGGTTTCTCTTTAAAAACAATTTTATTATATCTAGAGACCACCACTTTTTTTAATCGCACAGGGTCCTCAAGGTCCCCCGCATTCTAAGAGGCGGCCCTCATCCCACACTAGTTCCACCTCAATTTTCATCAGAAATCTTCTGGGCCAAACCCTCTTCCCCATCCAAATCCTATTCCTCTGACACGGAAATTAAGCCCCTTCACTTCATATTCTTGATTTCAGGTTGTTCATCAAGTCGTCGGTTATTGTAGACATGGTGTCAACCTCGTCGTCATCATCACAATTACCTCTCTTTTGATCATTCAAACTTGCAAATAAGAGTTTACCCTGATCATCTTTCATCATGGCTATTAATTTGTTCCTTAATGGCTTTTAAGCCTCGCAAATCAAGAATAATAAACGATAATTAACGAACAACTTAGAAATAACCGACTTATATTATAACCAGAAAATATAGCTCAAAAAACTGATTATAATATCTTTGGTAGTGATGGTGGTGATTGTTGTTATGTTGTGATGTTGTGTCTAACACTAACTTTGTACATGTATTTATACTAGTAACCCAACTTGGTCACCAAGCATAAAATGTGTCCACCACTCAACTTGGCCACCAAGGTGAACTTGGGCAACAAGGTCAACTTGGCCAACAAGGTGAACTTGGCCACCAAGCAAATGGAAGAATGTTTCATAATACCCCTTAGACTTTAACCGACTTGTTAAAACCTCTTAGGCCCGGTTCACCGACTTGTGACCCGGAATAGAAATTAATTCAATATTCACCCCCTTAATTTCTGATTCGGATTAGAAAGGTCTTCAACTCCAAGTAACTCGCGCATCTCCATGAACTTGATTCTTGCGAGTGCTTTAGTGAGGATATCGGCTCGTTGCTCTTTCCACCTAATGTGCTCAACATCAACCTCGCCGTCGTTGTAGCAATCTCAGATGAAATGAAAACGAGATTTTATGTGCTATGTTCGATTGTGAAAAACCGGATTTTTCACAAGGACTATTGCGGACGTGTTATCAACTTTCAACACAACTTGCTGCAACGCTTCTCCAGTCAACTTGCTCAACAACTCTCGGAGCCATACAGCTTGACATGCGGCTGCTGACGCCGCCATGTACTCGGCTTCACATGATGAGAGTGCAACTGTCGCTTGCTTTTGTGAGCACCATGTAATTGGAGATTGCTTGTAATAAAACACGTGGCCAGTGGTACTTCTACCATCATCCTCATCTATGTTGTGACTACTATCACTATAACAGAAAAGTTGTTTAGACCCGTTCTTTCCATACTTGATCCCGTAACTTGTCGTTTTCTTCAAATATCTCAATAGGTGTCGTATTGCCATACCATGAGATTCTCGTGGACTTTGCATGTATCGACTAACAATACCCATGGAGTACGGCATATCCGGACGAGTGTGTAATATATACTGTAAGCAACCTACCTCCTTTCGATATTCGGTTGCATCGAGTTCAGCTTCGTTCTCGGCTTTCGAGTATTTCACACCATGATCCATCGGGACTTGAGACGGATTACAATCTTGCATACCGGTCACCTTCAGAATTCGTTTGGCGTATCCTTCTTGTGTAATTACTACCCCGTCCTTTCGTTGAAATACTTTGATTCCAAGATAGTATGCTAACTTCCCGAGATCCGACATCTCAAACTTGCTCGCCATACCCTTCTTGAAATCGGAAATTATACTCGAGCTTGTACCTGTCACAAATAAATCATCCACATACACGGCTACGTTCAAAAAATGTTTCCCATCCGTCTTTCGGTAAACCGATTGTTCCTTGGAACATTTTTGAAACTTCATGTCTCGTAGGATGTTATCAAGTTTTGTATTCCAAGCTCGGGGAGCTTGCCTTAACCCGTACAAGGCCTTTGACAACTTGTAAACTTTTGCCTCCTCGCCCTTTTTCTCGTATCCTTCGGGTTGTGAAACAAACACGACTTCTTTCTATTCACCATGCAAGAAAGCCGTTTTTACGTCAAAATGGTGGATTTCCCACCCGTTAGATGCGGCTAATGCGATTAGTAGCCGAATAGTCTCAATTCGAGCTACCGGAGCGAAAACATCATCAAAGTCGATCCCGGGTTGTTGCACATAACCCTTCGCAAACCAACCGAGATTTATACTTGTTTATCGTTCCATCCGCATTTCGTTTGATTTTGAACACCCACTTCAACCCGATACATTTTGCACCCTTTAGAAGTTCAACTAACTTCCATGTATTATTCTTGTTTATCGAATCGATCTCGGTATTCATAGCACAAACCCATTCTTGGTTCGACTTAGCCTCAAAATAGCTAATCGGTTCACCACTTGCTGTAAGAAGTAATTGCTCATAGTCAGAGTCAACATGTAACACATAATCTTCTTGTAATCTTCTTGGTAAAACCGAGACTCTGGTTGAACGTCTTAGACCCGTTTGGGTCTCATTTTCACCCGAATGGACCTGTGACCCATTACTCATCGACTGAACTTGAGTGTGGGTTGAGGAATTAGGCCTGATGTGACTCTATTCGGTTGAGTCGTTGGACTCAGGTTGAAATGATGATGCAGGTTCAAGCTTGGGCTACCCGGGTCGCTTCCCGAAGTTTCTTCAATAGTGGGCTCGATTTGACCAGTTCCATTATCAATCGCACCCCCAAACAATAGAAAACATACCCGGCTCGTAGTCATTCTTCTCGACTTTTTTTACCCAATTCCACCCTTTGTTTTCGTCAAACACAACGTCTCGACTAACAACTATTTTTCGAGTGTTTGGATCGAAGAGACGGTATGCTTTTGAACCAATATCCGGCCCGAGATAAACAAGTTGTCTTGACCTGTCATCAAGTTTCTTTAGATGTACACTATCAACTTTAGCATACGCCACGCATCCAAATACTCGAACGTGTTCGATAATCGGTTTCTTTTTCTTGGACCGTTCATATGGTGTTTGATCAACCAAGGCTCGGGTTGGGACCCGATTGATTAAAAAGGTTGAATGTCGGACCGCTTCTCCCCACATATAATTCGGTACATGCATCGCCTTTAGAATAATCCGCACCATCCCCATTAAAGTTCGGTTTCGCCTTTCTACCATGCCATTTTGTTGTGGCGTGTACGGGGCGGTTAAATGCCGAATAATTCCATTTTCATCGCATAACCGATTGAAATCACGTGAAGTGAATTCTCCTCCCCTATAGGTTCAGAGAGTTTTCATTGGTAAACCCGCCTCCGTCTCGATTAGGGCTTTAAACCTCTTAAAACTTTCAAACGCTTCACCCTTTTCTTTCAATAAAAACGTCCACATATATCGTGAGTAATCGTCTATAACAACAAAGACATACCTATTACCCGAGATAGTGGATGGGGTTATTGGACCGCACAAATCACTATGAACTAACTCCAAAGGTTGGGATGCTCTAAACGAGGATGTGGCCAGAAATGAACACCTCGTTTGTTTACCCACCAAACATGATTCACACAACTGATTTTTGTATTCAACATAAGGTAAACCTCGTACAAGATCCTTCTTAGCCATCACTTTTATTAACTCGAAATTGATGTGCCCAAGCCTTGCATGCCAACGCCATGCATCATCTTGGATCTTTGAGTGAAAACACACGGGAGCTCCAATCTTCATTCGTATTTTATAGAGTCGGTTGCGGATCTTGTGACCTTCATGAGTAACCTCTCGTTCTCATCGTACATGATCAAAAGATCGTGCTTCATCCGGATGTCGCATCCGGACTCCGTTGCTTCACCGAGACTTATTATATTATTTTTTAACTCCGGAATATAATAAACCTCTGTTAGCAAGTCTTGGTCACCCGATTTTCCTTGGAAAAGAATTGAGCCTTTTCCCTTGATTTGAACAAATGACCCATCTTCGAACTTAATCCTCCCGGTTATGTTCTCATTTAATTCTAAAAAATATGACCGGTTTTCTGTCATATGATTACTTGCCTCATTATCCAAATACCACACATCATCTTCGACCCGCTCGGTCTCATATTTCTTTGGTATTAGTTTTTGTTTATTTAAGAACACAACTTGGTGCATATACGCCGCATCATCAAAATTTTCACGAGCTTCGGTCTTGTTTGCTTCTTGACCCTTTTGAACTCGGTCCGGGAAACCAGATGCAAAGTGACCAAATTGGTCACATCGGTAACATACAATCTTTGACCGATCTTTCTTCATCTTTATTTTCCCTCGATTTGATGACCCTTGTTCGGTATTAGGGGTTCGGTCTTGGCCATTAAATCGGCCTCGACCGCGACCTCGACCTCGACCTCCTCGTCCTTGTCCCCTATTAGATTCAAAACTTCTTTGACTTGATGAATCATATTTACCGAATAAAGTTTACCTTGGTCACCCACTTGAATTTCTTCTTCTCGGATTCGCTCCTTATTGGCTTGGAGTCGACCTACAACATCTTTAAATCCCGTTTTATTGAGATCCAACACTTGCTCAAGCGAAGCAACCATCTGAATATACTTCGATATTGGGAGACTTTTGAGAAACTTCTTTACAAACCTTGCTTCATCTATAACTTCACCGAGAGCCGCGGATTTCGAGGCAACGCTCGATAACTTGCCCGCAAAGTTATCCATGGAATCTGACTCGTTCATCTTCATATTGTCAAATTCCATTGACAAGGTTTGGAGATGTGCTTCTCTAACCCGTTCGGCACCTAAGTGTCGGGTTTTAATCAAATCCCACATGGCTTTAGCAGTTTCTTGATCTCCAATTTGCATGATCAAGGTTTCGGGTATGGATTGAAACAACAAGGCCATAGCCATGTCATTTTTGTCTTCATCGGAGACACCCGAGTTGATAGTGTCCCAAACTTTGTGAACTCTTAAGACTACTTTCATCCTCATGGCCCATACGGTATAGTTCGTTGTAGTTAACATTGGACAATGAATGGAAGACGGCCAGTTCTCTTTCCCCTTTGGCGGCGGCGGTGGAGTCGTGTCACCCATGGCTACTCAAAACCCAACTTGTTTGAACAAAGCAACAATTGAACGAACTATCCAATCGACAATGACAACAACTTCTTCGGAAGATCAAACCAACTTGTTCGATCAACCACGACAACAACTTATTCAGGAGATCAAACCAACTTGTTCGATCGAAACACCTTCTTTGTTGGCCGTTAATTATCGCGTTCTTGAACCGGCCTCTGATACCAATTCAAGAATGATAAACGATAATTAACGAACAACTTAAAAATAACCACTTATATTATAACCAGAAAATATAGCTCAAAAAACTGATTACAATATCTTTGGTAGTGATGGTGGTGATTGTTGTTGTGTTGCGATATTGTGTTTAACACTAACTTTGTACATGTATTTATACTAGTAACCCAACTTGGTCACCAAGCATAAAATGTGTCCACCACTCAACTTGGCCACCAAGGTAAACTTGGGCAGCAAGGTGAACTTGGCCACCAAGCAAATGGAAGAATGTTTCATAATACCCCTTAGACTTTAATCAACTTGTTAAAACCTCTTAGGCTCGGTTCACCGACTTGTGACCCGAAAAAGAAATTAATTCAACAGCAAAGGCCTTTTTAAATGGCATAGAATTCATCTTGGAGGCTTCAAGGGATAACTACTGAAGCTAGCACCAACGAAGGGTTAGATTCTATATTCTAAAACGCAATATATGTAGTCAATGATTTCGTATGCACCTGCCACAAAATCTTACAAAATTTAGGATGAACAAGCACCATCTTACAAGTTCGCAGGAAGTATTAGGAGGGAGACCTTTAGTCATTGGACCCGCTAGCATATCTTTAGTGTTAATGTGTTGATACAAAGATTATTTTCCTCTACTCGTCCACGTACTAACAAGTACTTTGTGTTAAGATATATAACCCAACACCTCTCGAACTATTAGTGTTCAAGAAACTAACGACAATTGAATTATCACATGGGTATTCGTGTATAATTTATACCAATGGACGATAGAATGGTTAACACCTTTACAAAATCGATGCCAACCCAAAGATTTGTGTTCTTTCACTTCAAGCTACAAGTGGCTCACCACTGTTAAGTTGCAGGAGGAATATCGGATCATGTTGTACATAGTAATTGTATAGGGTAGTATATATTATTTAGATATATGTTATATAGTTATAGTTAATACTAGATAACTCCTTTGTAACCCTAACTACACACAATTATCAATGCATCTTGCATTTATGCAAACCTAGACCAAGTGTATATAGTGGGCGCGACCCACTGCTATGTCACCAACATGGGTCACCACACACCGTTATGAGCCGTTGGGGTTTCCAAGATAGTGATGATGGAATTTGAAATGTAGTCGTTGGGTTCTATTGTTCTAACAAGGGAAGAGGCACTTATGGGTACTATTCATTCACCGGCCAATCATATATTGTTCTTTTATTTCTTCCTTCAAGTGCTCACAAACCAGAAAATAACTGAAAACACCTATCCATAAATACCCTAATTTTTTTTTGTTTTTTGTTAAGATTTAAAAATAAGCAAAACAATTAAATGTAATTAAAATTAAAAATATTACATAATTGAAATCCAGAAAAATAAAATATGACGATCAAAACCAAAAATAAAAAATAAAACATGAACATATCTAAACTATATGATCCTTCGGCCAATTATATTTTTCCGCAATTTCTCGTTTGCGGGTTATAGCGATTTTCTTCACCTCGTCCTCTAGATGATTGTGTGGCCGAGTATATGTCTTAGAAATTAACAATTGGGGGTTTGAGTAAATAGAAATGGTGAAGGTTTATTAAATAAAAATGGTGAAATGTTGAATAAAAATGGTGAAGAGTTAGTGATATTTATATTTAATAAATTGATTATTAATGGACGTTTTAATTTCTTCAAAAGTTTAACACACGGTAAACCTTTGCCATAAACTGTAATTTGGTAAACTACCCATATAGTTAGGGATGGATTTGCCATGTGGTAAACTACCCATAAACCTTACCCACACTAGTGTCCCGCCCCCTCTAATAAACGATTTTTTTTTAATAACCAAACCATCTCCAACCTTTTACATCTTTTACCTATTCACCTCTCCATCTTTTCATTCGTTTACAAGGACAATAAGAATCCATGGACCTCAAGCAACCTGATCTTCCAAAACCTTCTATGAAACCAAATGAATAAGTAAATAACCCATTTTGCCAAAACTCGAGTAAAAACCCCAAATCCCGCAAGAAAACCTCTATGATACCAACTTTTTCCAAAACCTTCTACTTATCCATTGATAGCCATTGATATAGATGTCGTGGTCTAATAAAAAAAGTAATTAGGATGTCATAAGGCTGTTCACTATGGAGAGACTTTAAAGTCGCTCCATGTCATCACCACGTAAGAAATGGGGGCTTCAAGGCCATTCTTCATAACGTCCAGCTATGTTTTAAAGCCCCTTGAGTCCCCAATATATATGTATATATATATGTATGTGTGTGTATGAGAGGAAGGGGGAGAGAGAAAAACATATGGCCCACCACTTATACCCAAAGACGCCGGTCATTTCAAAGCCCCCCTCGCCGCCCCCTTCTCCGCGCTCCTCGCCGGTGTTCTGCGCCTTCCACGCCCCATAGGGCGCCACATAGCGGACCGCCTAATCACCTTTACTAGTATGGGAAAGTAAGTTAATCTCCAATGGGAAGCAGTGAAAAGTGCTATTTTTTTTAATTAATACTAAGTTGGAAAAACGATGTACATCAAGCGAGCTTTGAAAATTAGCTATCTATTAAGCAATTGCATAAATGAATTATTTTTTAGTTGTAAAGCAGTTGAAGAGAATAATAGTTACCACTATTTAGACTTAGGGGGTGTTTGGGATTTGCTTATTTTCATCAACTTATAATTTATTAAGTTTTTGAAAAGTAATAAGGTGTTTGGGATTGTTTATATTGTGAGAGGAAAAATTTTATAAGTTACAATGTTATAACTTATTAACTTAATGAAAGTTATAAGTAGGAAAAATAAGGAATCCCAAACACCCCTTTAACAAACAACCACTTCAACAATTATAGCATGGATAAGAAATGACATACATGATTTTGTTTAAATTGTTATTTAATAATAATAATAATAATAGTCATGTATAATAAGTGTTGGCAAGTCAGAAGTCCGGCTAGCCGTGAAACAAGAGTAGTAAGTGTTTAAGGTAAGTCGAACCAATTGATATGGGTTAAATTATACATACTTTATATAAATATTTTCCTACACTTTTAATCGCTTTCGTGCTAGTTTTATTTAATATTACCACAAATTGGTTCATATATCTGGATTTCAAGGGTTTCAAGAGACAACGGGCTATGATAGAGTATTTATCTTAAAACTTGAGACCAGCGAGCAAATAATAATAATAATAATAATAATAGAAAATTGTATGCTACACTCTCGAAAATCATACGTATAGTTATTAATTCACAATCTACCTATATTATTAAAAGAATAAGTTTTTTTTCGACAAATGACATCTTATCGGTCTATCACTGTTGTTTCCATATATACCAAGCCTTCTCAATTTAATTTATTATTAAATAAATCAAAATTAAATAATATTATTCTATACTAGGACCCGTTTTTTTTTAATAACCTGATACTCGATTGTACACATTCATTATATAACCTAACACACATCACTTCACCCTAATTCATCTTCTCAAACACCACTTTC
Organism: Bidens hawaiensis; assembly: GCF_021521415.1. Taxonomy (NCBI): domain Eukaryota; kingdom Viridiplantae; phylum Streptophyta; class Magnoliopsida; order Asterales; family Asteraceae; genus Bidens; species Bidens hawaiensis. Next base: position 14,945 of record NW_027496637.1, read on the forward strand.
TTTCCGCCACTATGACTATAGGTGTTGTCCTTCGCTTAATCAAACTCAGATTCATAATCAAGATTGATAATGAAGAAGGTTAGTCTATTATTTCAATTTCAAGATCTTGTCGTCGATTCTATTCCATACCCAGATTCATGTTTTACGGTAGTAATGCATCTGTAAATCCAATTCAGGCTATTTTTGTTTGATTGATTATTCAATAATAGGTTTTGATTTCGTTGATGGATGAAATCGATATCCTCTTTGGTATTGATTTCCTAATGATTTTTATACTAATTTACATACTGTTGTTATGTATACAATTATTGAATGTTGTAGAACCCCGTTTTGTTCATATATTCTTTTGTATTATTTCATACTTATCACGATATAATTTACTTATATAATTAGCTTTCATTTCTTGTAATATCATTTGGGCTCGAGGCCTTATAATATGAGCCCATTGAGCTGGACATAATGAAAAACATGTGCACGGAGATGCAATATAAATAGTGCATCCTTTCATGCACAAAACGACCTTTTTTAAATTTATTTATGTTATCCGCTCACCAACTCTCCCTTCCCTCTCCTACCTTACCATAACCGGAAATAATCTAACACCAAAAAGATCCGAGATCTCGGTTCAACACTAGTGATTTCCGCTAGTTAGTTGTTGAGATTGATCCAAGAACTTCGTTGTTTAATCCTGTATCTAGGATCCACAATTTGTATAAGAGCTTTCGGCTCTACTAGTTGAGGTTCTTGGGTATTTGAAAGGTGTGTTCTTGCAAAACAAATGAAGTGGTTTCTGGTTTAACACAGTATACTTGCAAGCTTGAAAATAGGTTAAAAGGTGTGTTTGAGGTTGTTGAAGTGTTCTTCGAGTTTCCAGTTGTGTGTGAAGGTTCAAAAGTGGTATAAACGACGTTTGTTGTCAGATCCATACGTAAAAAGTAGAATTGGAAGTTTCTGGAATTTTAATCAAATTGATTTTATTTTAATCGAATCGAGTTTGTATTTTAATCTAATCGAGTTTATATATTAATCGAATCGAGTTCCTATATTCGATTTTATTCAAAAGTATTTGACTTGACTCAAATTTTTTCGACTAGATTCCTTTTGATTCGATTCAATTTGATTCGATTCGAGTTGAGGGTAACTAAGACATGAGGGAAAGTATAAAGGATATGTTGAAATGTGAGTTCAACATGTTCAACCACATTCAAGGAGAATTTGTTACATCCCTCATTTATAGGTTTGAGGCCCTTAACACCAAGATGAGAAATGCCGGCATTAATCTTGAATACTCCAAAGTAAAAAAGAAGTTGTTAAATTCATTGCCTTATACATGGAATAGTAGTGTGACGACTATTAAAAGAACCACGAATCTGAATACAACAGCATTGAGCGACTTGACCTCCACCATACAGTCGATTGAGATGGATGAAAAGTTGCGATTGAACAATCATGTCAGCTCATTCAATCATGCGGGTGTCTCTACTGGTTCTTGTGTAAGCACAACCTTCCTTAGCCAATCTCTTCCAACTGTTCATACTGTTGATGGCGTAAGAGGTTATGTTGCTCAATCCGAGAAGAACAATGTTTTCAAGACTTCAGCAAATCAGCCAGGATCATCATCAAACTCATTCTAGGATGCGGTAAAGAAGGTTGTTGAGCAAGCTCTCAAGGCTCATGGGATCAGCAAGCCATGTAGCAACAATTCAAAGGGTTCAAGTTACTCACCTACCCATGTTGATGACTCGCACATTGCTCTCTTCCATGCCTTTATGGCCAGTCATGAGGAACTGATGCAAGGAAACCTTTTACCCCAGTCTTTCTAGTAAGGAGATATCCTGGAGATACATGAGAAGAACTTGGACAAGATGGATATCAGGTACCATATAGCTATGAAAATTTAGCGTACCCTAAATTTCATAAAGAAATATGAGAAGAACAGCTTCAGGGATTCCAACAGCAAGAATACCGGGTTTTAGAAAGACAAGATCCGCTGCTAAAACTACAATGAAACTGGACGTTTTTAAAGGGAGTGCACAAACCCGACACAACCTGCTGATGATGTAAAGATCAATGAAGTGTTAGATGGAGAAAGCAGTGGGAAGAGAAATGACCATAGGCTAGTGAGTCAGAACAGTTCATCATGACAAAATGGTCCATGAATTGGCCAAGAAGGATCAAGCAAAAGGAACCCAAATCCTAGGGCCCTAATTACACAGTCTGCTGAAACTTCTGAGCAAGACTAGGAAGGTCAATTAAATGAGCTAATGAACCTGTTGAACCTTTTCGGCATGGAATTTGTGCATGGAGACCAAGCCTCCTCAAGTTCTACATCAGGAGATAACTAAGACACTCCTAACACACTCCTGAGGTACACACATCTTTGCTCTCAAAAAACATGCATTGATAAAGTAGAACTTTATAGAACTCATAATGCCGCTTAACTTGAAGAAAACTTAGGCATCAAATATCAAATTGGTGAGTATAAGAAAGATGAAAAGATGTACACTACCAGAATTAAAACTCATGAAGACATGGCAAATTTAAATTTGAAATCGTTTCAGTCTAATTATTAGTTGAGTTTCATGAAAAATGAATAGTTGAACTAAATGCTAAAATTGAGACTATAGAATTAGACCTCGCACAAAGAAAATTTAGTGTTGAAAATTTTGAAATGTATAAGTTAAACGGTATAATTAGAGCACAGATGGGTGTAAAACAAAAGACGGGTTTAGGATATGAACATGCAACAATTCCACCTCCTTTAAGTGATATTTATACATCCCTGCCCCACTTCAGTTACAACACCTCACCTGAAGACAAAATGATATATGGTATTGGACATGTTTCAAAACCCAAGATCTTCATTCCTGAGGTTCCTAAAACTGTTGATCCAATTGATGTGCCTATTAGTTCTAATAATGATTCATCTTGTTCGGCAGGTCATGTAGAAGAAAGTGATTATGTGGAAAGCATCATGGATTGTGAAAACAAAAGAGTGTCAAATTCACCTTGTATTTCTAATGTGAATTTGAAATCATTTAACAATTATGTCTGTAATAATAACAATTCTATTTCCAAATAAAATATATTGTCTTCATCTTCAGATGATGAGGTAGATTGTGTGAGTGTTGAAGTTGGCACTTCTCATACTATTTTGAATGAAAATGTTGATGTTATTTCAAATAGAGATTGTGAAACTGTGTATGATATGCCACTTGCTGAAAATTGTATGAATTTAAAAAGGTTAATTGATGGGAACAAAGCTAGTTGTTCATCATCAGGTTGTAAGACTAAGGTTAATTCAAGAAAAAGTTTTTGAAAATGATCAAGCTAGTAATTCATTTAAATATATTCCACCAAGCGAAAGATCATTTTCACAAACATCCAAACATGTAAAGCATCCTCAGTCATATAATTTTTGTGATAATGACTACTATGGTCATCATCAACAGAATCATTTTAACTCACATCATACCAGTGATTTTAATAATCAAGGTCACAATCCATATAGCATGCATAATCATACCCCTTTCCATAGATCACCATTCCCACCAAAACAATCGTATTATAGTTCTGATTATTATTCTGATGCTTATCATAGAAAGTGCTGCTACGTGTGTGGAAACCCGTCTCACCTTGCAAGACATTGCAAGAACTGGTATAAACAACGAAAGGATATGAGAAGTTAGCTTAATCGGTCCCGGTCTACTGCTGCTGGTAGCTCAATATCAAGGACTGATTAAGCTAAAGGTCAAGCTAGTGAATTGGATGTGAGATCCACCAAAACCTAGAAAATAAAGAAACCTTTTTGGATAAGCAAAAACGAAAGAGCCAAAAGGGCTTTGAAGACTGAAAAGTCCAAAAAAACCACTGAAAACAAATGAGAAAAGGAATCACATGGTCGAAATACTTGAGGATTTCATTTTGAAACCAAAAAGGAGACGGTCTAGAAGATCTTCTAAAACTAGGAAACACACTTCTGCATGGATTCCAAAGGAACGTTCTTCTGACTCTGACTTATCACATTACGTCATATTTGCAGAAAATAAGATAAAATTTGGTGATTTTCTCGTTAACCGTCCCTAGACAACTAAGGACTATTCTCGGTACTTAGACAGTGGCTTCACCTGACACATGACAAGCGACGACTCCTTGCTGCTAATTAAGGCCTCTACAAAAGGAATTTTGACAAAAAAAGGACTTATTAACTTTTTAAAGAAATCAAAATATCATAACTTATCAAAAGCTCCTTATTTATATTACTTATTAGTTAAAACATAAAAGACCTTATGATTTTGCAAAACACTTTATCAACTTATTGAAAAAGTAAATAAGTTATAATGAGCATAAATAAGCAAATCCCAAACACTGCATTAGACTATGTGTTGTCGTTGAAGCCGGGTTCTGAATTCATCTAATAATATTGCGCTATGCAATGCTGACCGGATACTCGCTAAAGCCGCCCGAGCCTGTTGTAGTTCATGCGAACAGTGGCTTCAGCGAATTTTTGGATTTTTTATTTAAAATAAGAATATATATTAAAAGATAATTTTTATAATAAAAATAAAAATTATTTAAATAAAAAAACCAAACTTATATAAATTATATAAAAAACCAAAATTAAATACTAGTTTTATAAAATCACAACCTAAAAAATACAAATTTTAATAAACATAACGTATAAAAAAACATAAAATAGAAAAAAGAAAATTTGACCCAAGTCCAATAACTTTCAAACATAAAAAAGCCAAATAATCTTCTTCACCCTTCCCTTTTCCTTTCTTCTTTCAAACATAAAAAAGCCCATGTCCAATAATCTTTCACGACAGATCGCGGAAGTCCATTCGCGCCGCGGCTCATGGGATGTTGGTATGGTGTGCCCTGTCTATGTGGCTTGCGCCACCACCTTAGTGGCTTCACTCGTCCGCCCACTGACGGACGACAACACATAGTCTTAGTCTCAAGTTTTATTTGTGATTTGGCAACTGGTTCTTTTTGGAGTATGATTTCAAGGACTAATTCTTAGCCATGAATTTTACCAAACTCTGATGTAGTGGGGTATATGGCATGTGGGTGGGACCAAGGGGCTGGATGATGATGATGATACTCAAAGTCGACATGATTTGATCGCAACCAAGGGCTGAAACTGCACGATTCAATTGTTGCTTGCTTGAGACTTGCATAATGAAAATACACCTCAATCTATTTGAAAGATGTTGATAATAAGTTCTTTCAAAATTAATTATTTGTCCCTCTGTTAGAGGTGTTCTAGAAATGTTTGTGATCGAGTAAATAGCTCTTCGAACGAATGCATTGGATCGAGTTGGAAAATGGAAAGATTTGTACAATTTATACGTTTCTTCACCACTTTGTGGAAAAACCTTAAATATGAAAATGCTATACACATGTGACTGGATTGCTAAAATAGTCTCTCCCGCAAAAAAAACACATGTTTTTTTATCGATGCACAAAGAAAACATTTTGTTGTGAATGAACAAGTTATTGACAAATTGTCTATACGTAAAATCATATATATTGATGCGGGCCTTTTCCAAAAATTAAAAAATGACATTAAAATCAAGTTGGACCTCATTTAATATGTCTACTGAACAAACTTATTGACTTATAATGCAAACTTACCGTTTAGTATTCATAATTTGATTTTTTTTAATAGTCGAGTATTTTTCCCTGCTATTTATAATATCTATACCCTTTTTCCAACAACCAGGTTCGAACATAGGTATCCACCCAACAGGATTCACCTCTTACCACGGGCCAAAGCCCAAGTGGCAGAAAATCACAATTTGATGAATAGTGTTTTTACCGAGAGTGCTAAAATCTGGTTCTTGATATAATAATAATAATAATAATAATAATAATAATAATAATAGCAACAGCAGTAGTAGTAATATTAATTCTAATATGGGAAAGCTAAAAAACTAAATAGAGTAATTGTATATACAATTAGTATAATTGCGTACGATTTTATTTGTCAATCAATTTTGTGTTTGAAAAGCTTTTTCAACCAACTCTAAATTTTACAGGTGACTATTTGAATAAGAAGAAAAAGCCTTATAGTGTTGTATAATTAATGGTATTGGTGGTGTACTTACGTTAACATAGTGCCCAGAGATACTATGATTACACTACACTATACTTATTACATTACACTATACGTATAGCGTAGTGTAATTACTTGTATTAGTAGTGCAATTACGTTAGTTCAAGAAGCTTTGCAAGCAAAACATAATGTCCGAATACTATAATTACACTACACTATAAGTATAGTGTAGTGTAATTATATTGATTCAAGAAGTTTTGCAAATACAACACAGTGTACAGATACTATAATTACACTACAAGATAATTCCACTACAATATATCAAATGAAACTACTTACCATTTATGTAATCTAAATCAATACTAAATTGTTTTATGTAAATTAAAGTTCCATTTTGCAATATTGCCAATTTTTGTTCAATTCATGGATATTAGAAGGTTTAATCGAAAAGTCACAGTGTATGAAGTGATAATTTGTGGTGAGATGGCAATCGATTGAGAATATCACTTGTTTAATTTGCTTAAGTTATTGAATATACATATCAATTTAATGTCAATTGGTTGAATCCACCAACCGAGTTTGCTTCATAGAAATTTAGTTTAATTGCAGAATTGCCAACGTCAGATTTCTTAAGTTTAGTTACACTAATTTTATATATAATTACATTATTTGATTCATACATTTAGCAAAACCTTTTAACCTATATTTGATCCAAACCATAATAATAAAATTAATTCTTTGTATATATCTATATTCTTTTTGTTATAAATTAATTTTACTTATAAACTTCAGAAATACTATAAAGCTAAAGAATTTTATTTCTAAAAAAATATTTTCATAACACATAACTTTTATTATATTTATTATTTTTAGAATTCAAATTTAAAATTTCTATAGTTTTTGTAAAAGTATAAAAGACTGATTATTAAAATTAAATGAAAAAGGTAATGATGGGTGATTTGGTTTTCTTATGAGATGCGTTTTGGATATCATGCATTATACTAACCAAAACAACAAGAAATGTTGTAGCGTATTAATGTTTTGTTTTTTTTATTGTAAGGCCAATATTTGAGACTTGCGATATTAATATGGCAAAACTCGTTAAATATATTATGGTAAAGTTAATAATTAAAGTGGGTGAGAAATCCGGACATGATATGAGAGCTTCGGTGCACGAGTTAGCTTCAATGGGGAGGATATCTTCTAGAAGTCATATGTTTTTTCTATATGTCAGGATCGGGATCTCGTGTTACACGTAAAACAATATGAAAAGAACACACACGAAATCTAAATATGAAGACCCACTGATTATATCGGCGGAATCAGTTATAATTAGGATGTTGGACCAACTATATGATCGTATAAATCACAAACAATATACTCAAAGATTCCAGTACATTATTTTATATCATTCAAGAACAATGGAAGTGTTTATAGGGTTTGTATGGAACGTCTAGTGTTTCAATATTCAATGACGGCCATACTGGGTTAGCATAAATGAGGTCTTAGTCTCTCATTAATCGTTTACGCACGGGTACCTATTATGTAAACTTAGTATTCTTTATATAGGCTCATAAACATTCCTTCAAAAAACCCTAATGATTGCATAATACATTAAACATAAATACAAGTGTAAATAGGTCTTCGAGTTTGATATATCCTTGTCTAGCAGACCTTATAATAGTTAGTATGCTCGAAATATGTCTTCGAGCAAACTTTACTTAGAATATTTTCCTTAAAAAATATTCTACTCCAGTAGACTTCAATCTTCATGACATATTTCAACTTAGCTCGAATAAGTCCCATGAGCAAACATATTCTTCTTGATCTCTTCAATCTTACCTTAGGATTTATTGAGAACAATTCCAGTATGTTCGTGTACTAAACTTGCTCGAGATTGAATCATGCTCGAAGCTTTACTTAGAACATATTGAGATCGTCCTTTATTGTATCCATGCTCGACCCACCAAAATGCTCGAGGACTTTGGCTTAAGATGGATAGATCAAGTGCTTGCTCGAATAGCAAACTGTGCTTGATGAAGAACATCTTTGCTTGACGAAGTGTAGTTTGCTCGAAGCTTTCAATACTTAGAAGAATTCCAGAAGATAATCTTACAAGCTTAAGATATCATGCTTGAGGTAGTAAACTTCATGCTCGAAGGTCCAAGCTTGTTCGAGTTCCATACGTAGCTATTTTCAGAGTAGGTTGCGAAGATTCCAATCTTCCTTGTCAACCCAACACTATAAATAAGACTTGTATGTCACATTTTATTGTGTGTTTTGTATGGTGTATATCACCCACCCAGGAGGAGCTCACCTTGGGTGGGGTCGGTTCGCTTAGTTTATTTCATCATTTTAACCGATTACGGAGTCCTTCACTATACTTATTATCTTTATTTATTTTTGTTCGATCGTATGATTTACCGCACTCGAGCAGGTTACGGGACCTACAATAGGTATCCAAGCGGGTTTGAATCAACTTATTCAACTCTGTTCTTGATATTCGGGTTCTATTTCCACGATTACACAAACCGAGACGTTAATTTCTTGATGATCCGTTGAAGTTTTTGAAAATAAAGTTTGAAGATCTTGAAAATAAAGTTGGAAATAATCGTGCTAGAAGTTCGTCTTAGTAAATTTGGTGTTTCGCGACAGTTCCTCCATACGCCGAAATTCCGGCGAGCCTACGGTTCTTCTCCGGTGACGATTCTAGAGATTGGAGATGCACATCAAACTTCGACATCGGTTATCTCGGATTGTTGCAACTGCTTGAAATACAATTCTCAAGGTAGTTGGGAACTTGCATCGAGTTTTCGGACACCACCTAGAGTGCCAACGATATGTCACCGGAACTCTTTTTTTCCCGTGAACGATTTTGTGGCAAGGGCGGTGAAGAGGGACGGCGGTTGTTGTATGTCTAGGTGGTCGTCGGTGACTTGTGATGATGGTTGGCAGTTGAACGATGATCTCTCTTGGTGGTAGAAAATGGCAGCTTAGATTCTTGGTTGTTTATGGACTGAATACGTTTTATTCATATGAAGATTGTAGGTTTCCTACTACGGATTCATCGCCGGTGATGAATTTGTGGTGCTAAGATGATGATCTTTTTCTCCCCGCATACTATTCCTTCTAATGTCGTGGCTATCTTTACATGTTTTAGTGAATACTTGAAGCTGCCATTGGTTGCCAATGATTTTAAGGGAAATGGTAGATGGTGCATGACTAAGATTGCACGTAGATGGGACCTACGTTGGCTGTTGATATTTGGTGATGGCTAGGGTATTACCGTGTATTACCTTACATCCCCAATTTTTCTTGATGGGCCTAGGTTACTGGTTATGTGGACTGGGCTTACACAATATCTCTTATATGGGTTCTGGGCTAATAACTGATTATGTGGGCTGGTATAATAGTGATGGGGCAATTTGGGTTTAGGCTTATAAATTTATAAATGTTTGGGCCTAAACATATAGGCTAATCTGTCCATGCTGTAAATTAGGAATAAGCAAAAATCGGTATGGTACCGATTGGTACCTGGTACCGAAATCGGTACCAAGGTTTTGAGTTTTCGGGACCGGTACGGTACCGTTATTTCCCGAAGTTTACCTTAAATACCGGTACCGAACCAAACATTTCGGTACTGGTACCAAAAATTTATGATTTTCGGGATCGGGATTTTCGGTGCCGGTACCGGTCGGTACCGAGCTCATCCATACTGTAAATGTAAGCTTCATGTTGTCTACTGTGTAGACTCGGACTACAATTTTGTTTTGTCTGAATTTTTGTTACGGACTCTCTTATTGGAATATCCAGAATATAAAGAATTGGACAGCATGTTTGCAAGATAATTTTGTGCCAAGTAAGTCGTTTATTTTTCGTGTTGACCATAGAAAGTCAAAATGAATCGGGCTTTCTTCATTGTTTAATTGTGTTCAAAGCTTGCTATTTCTAAGGCATTCGAGAAGTTGGATCCGAAAGGTGAACTTTGAATGAATTAATAAGCTTTGTCATTTAACTGTTGAATTCGGTAATTCAAAATCGAGTTGTGGATATTCGAGCTCTTCTCAATCTATATTGCTTAAGATCCGTGAGAATGGATAAAGAAGCGGGAATTCCTTCATGAATGAATTAGGTGGGTCATACCTTGAGAGGGTGAATTGAAACGAAGAGGCTCCGGTTTATCGGGTGATTTGTGAAGATGTGAGACACGATTTGACAAAGTTGATATCACGAGTCAAGGGGGTGATTGTAAGGCCAATATTTGTGACTTGCGATATTAATATGGCAAAACTCGTTAAATATATTATGGTCAAGTTAATAATTAAAGTGGGCGAGAAATCCTGACACGAGACGAGAGCTTTGGTGCATGAGTTAGCTTCAACGGGGAGGGGATTTTCTAGAAGGAATATGCTTTTGCTATAAATATGACTTGTATGTCACATTTTAGTGTCTTTTGTATGGTGTAAATCACCCACCCAAGGGGAGCTCACCTTGGGTGGGGTCGATTCGTTCATTTATTATAAATCTTTAACCGATTACGGAGTCATTCTGTAACATCCGTCTTTTGAGAATATTAAATAAAAGAAAGTTTTATTATTAATTGTGTGTCATTATATGTTTAAGTAATAATGGGTTTGAGTGATAGGCTTAGAATAAAAAATGGACTAAGGGATGGTAATGGGCCTTGGTCCAGGGCATGGGGTATATAAGCACCCTAAACCCATCCTAAAACCTTAACACTCTCATTTCCACCATCTTGCCTCCATACACACTCAAAACACACACAAACACACCTTTCCATATTTCGGCCAGATCCGAATCCAACCAAAACAGTTAGATCTTCACCTAGACAACAAGAAACGAAGAACTAATCCCGTATCTAATCAGATCCGATGCAAAACTGGATCCACGGAGGTACGTTTCAATTAAAAAGGTTAAGTGTTTGAGGTCAGTTTGCCATGAAAGTCATTATGATAGTAGATCGGGCTGTGCAATGCAAGAAAAACATAAACTTACTGAACCGCGAGTTAACGGGGGAGTAGTTCGGGGTGAACGAGCAACCTCCAGGCCATGTAAAAGCAAGAAGACCAAGTTGTTACGACCCAAAACTCACCAGAACAATAAAATGGGGCATAAGGATTGTTTAAGGGGCAAAATGGGTAAAATAATGATTAAATGAAGAAAACCCAAAATATGACCGTGTAAAGAAGAATCGCATCACATAGTCATGTGATGCGATTCATTTAAGAAATGCGATGCGATTCATTTTCTCCATGCAATTCAATTTGTTCCATGTGATGCAATTCATTTGCTCCATACGATGCGATTCATTTGCCATGCCATGCGACTGGATACTCCATGCGATGCGATTGGATTGCATTCGTGCGATGCAATTGGATTGTAATTCATGCGATGCGAATGGATTGCATCCATGCGACTGGTTTCGTATGCGACCGATTGGTTTGTAAACTTAACTCCATTCGTTTTTCTGATGAATTTTTAATAAAGGCTTATTAATAAAATTAAAATTTTTCCAAGCTGAAGGGCTCTGCCGCTTGGACCCTTCTAGGGGTTGCCGTCCCTAGACCCCGATACCTCGGACCCCGTTCGTTAGGGACTTCACTAATTTAGAAGTATGATTTTTTTAGAAGTAGTTAATTGATACTTATAATTATTACACAATTAGCCATGCACAGCTAAGGAAGGGTATCACAATTAACTCAGAAAGAAACCGACTTCAGGTGAGTTTCTAGCCCCATTTCTCTATTATGTTTTCGGGGCTGTGTGCATACTCCTGTGTGATTTGTTAATACACTTACCGTAAGAGGTAAGTGTATGCCGTATGAATGTTTATAAATGATAATTGTTTGGTATAGAAAGATAAGGGAATGTACGAAGATGTATACGAAAGATAAGGGAATGTACGAATTTTTAATAAAGGCTTATTAATAAAATTAAAATTTTTCCAAGCTGAAGGGCTCTGCCCCTTGGACCCTTCTAGGGGTTGCCGTCCCTAGACCCCGATACCTCGGACCCCGTTCGTTAGGGACTTCACTAATCTAGAAGTATGATTTTTTTAGAAGTAGTTAATTGATACTTATAATTATTACACAATTAGCCATGCACAGCTAAGGAAGGGTATCACAATTAACTCAGAAAGAAACCGACTTCAGGTGAGTTTCTAGCCCCATTTCTCTATTATGTTTTCGCGGCTGTGTGCATACTCCTGTGTGATTTGTTAATACACTTACCGTAAGAGGTAAGTGTATGCCGTATGAATGTTTATAAATGATAATTGTTTGGTATAGAAAGATAAGGGAATGTACGAAGATGTACACGAAAGTATATATAACTAAATGCATGTATGGTTGTATGGTAAGGAATGTGTGGTATGTATGGTTGTATGGCAAAGAATGCATGGTTTGTATGGCTGTATGGTTGAATGGTTAAAAGGTTGCAGACCCTAATAATATATGCGAAGAGAAAAGGACTGCAGACCCTAATAATATCTGCGAAGAGTAAAGGGATGTAGACCTAATAATATCTGCGAAGAGTCAAGGGTTGCAGACCCTAATAATATCTTCAAAGAATAGAGGGTTGTAGACCCTAATAATATCTGCGAATGTTATAGGGCGAAAGGCTCTTTAAAACATAGAGTGATTATGTATGTATTAATTAATGAAAGTAAGTTAAAGTATGAAAGTACGTATGTATGAAAGTAAGAATGTATGTAAGTATGTTTGAATAAAGGTTAAGCAGATTAAGTATGTAATATGTATCCTTGGATACATATATGTAAGAATGTGAATATAATGTATGTTACTTGATTAACTAAAACTCACTCAGCATAGCTGACTTTCAATATGCATGCAGGTAAATAGGTTAAAGGAGTTGGCTTGAGGACCGGGAGGCTGACATCTTGAGAAGAAATATTTTAAAAATTTATGTTATGTTTAAGACAAGTTAACTACTGTTAAGACAAGATTTGACGATTTGTAATATATTGGTTGATGTTTTATGATTCCGCGAAAAGTTTTTATTTACTTTGATGTTTAGAACTGTGCTTATGAGTAAATCTAACACCCGATGGGCACCAGGATCGAGGCCTTACACATTCACTATAATTTTTCACTATACTTATTATCTTTATTTGTTTTTGTTTGATCGTATGATTTATCGCACCTGTCTCGCACGTTATCAAAAACAATATCCGAGCGTTTTCGAATTCGATTTCAGGACCTACAATTGGTATCAGAGCGGGTTTGAATCAACTGATTCGACTTTGTTATACAATGTGATTATGCATGCTTAAGATAGTCCATATGACAACAACTTTGTTGTCCTTTTCACTAAAGCCATCGATCATGCCTGATTTGAATTCTGGCTGAATCGCTCGGCATAATCAATTTTGATTAAAACAACCGATCTATCTTTTTGTACGTAAAATTGTATATATATTTCAATATGTCACAATTTCAGAGAGAAAAATGAGTTATCTATAACTCATAAAAACATTTTCACTTTGTAAGTTTAAGAAAAACTAAAATGAGTGATTTGACTTATCAAAAAGATTTTATTTTATCATCATCATCATCATCATCATTATCATCATCATCATTATTATTATTATATTTTTCTTTTTTTAATTTTAATTTTTTTATGAACTATGTCGTTATCGGTAAAATGATGAAATTTATTAAGCGAATTAACCACCCCACCCAAGGTGAGCTCCGGTCCCTTGAGTGGGTGATTTACACATACAAAACACACACATACATATGACTACAAGTCTTTATTTATAGCTAAATAAAAACATTCGAGAGGCTTTCTCCCCATTGAAGTTAAACGCGTGCCTCGAAGTTCTCGTCTCGTATCTGGATTTCTCGCTTACTTTAATTATTAACGTGACCATAATATATCTAATGTCAATTGGTTGAATCTACCACCCAGGATTGCGTCATAGAAATTTAGTTAAATTGCAGAATTGCCACCGCCAGATTTCTTATGTTTAATTACACTAATTGTATATATAATTACATTATTTAATTCAAACAGTTTTAATCTGTATTTGATCCAACCCATAATAATAAAATTAATTCTTTGTATATATCTATATTCTTTTTGTTATAAATTAATTTTACTCATAAATTTCAGAAATACTATAAAGTTAAAGATTATTTATTTCTAAAAAGTTATTTTCGTAACGCATAACTTTTATTATAATTTACTACTTTTAGAATTTAAATTTAAAATTTTATATAGTTATTGTCAAAGTATAAAAGATTGGTAATTAAAATTGAATGAAAAAGGTAATAATGATATGACAATGGTGCTGGGTACGTGATTCGGTTTTCTTATGAGATGTGTTTTGGATATTGGGGGCATTATACTAACCAAAACAACATGAAATATAGTAGCGTATTAATGTATTGTTTTTTATTGTTTTAAACATTATTTTACATCGTTTGTCTCCTAACCGTTGTTAATAGTACGTGCATGATATGTGTATTGTTTTTTGTATTTGCTTAAATGTTAAATATTTTTTCCATCAATTACTCGTGTAGTATGTGGTTCTCAAGTTAATATTGATTGTTTATATATGAAACGTGACACTCACTCGGTAAAATTTAAAAATAAAAATCGTAAGGTCCATAATTTCATCTCTTTAACTCTTGGTAAGGGCCCTGATTTCTTTCTTTACTTTAGGTCAGCAAAATGGTTGGCTGCCTCCTAGTCGAATAGAGGATTTGACCATGATTTTTCAATAATTTCATCATATTCTCATTTATTTGGATCGTTCCGTGATTAAACATAAATTGGACGTCTCTTGTAAAAGAACATGACTAAGCACACAAAATAAAATTTATTTTTGAGAATAAGTGGTACAATGCGATAAAGATACATGCATCTTAAATAGATTTTAGAATTATTTTGGAGAGCTTTGTAGCAGATTAATTAGTTTCTCCAGATTAATCACAGATGAACCAGAGGGAAATGTGCATGCTGCCTCAGCCTTGTTCTTCAAACCAATGACATTCTTTCTCATCTCTTTTCCCTTTTCTCCATTCATCAACTCGACCACTAACTTTGAAACTTCATCTCTCTTAACATTATTGTCGATCTCCAAGGCAATCTTCCACTTACTGCAGCTCAGCCAGCAATTCGGTTGTTGATCAGCGAAAAATGGCCAACAAATCATTGGGACTCCATAACAGATACTTTCGAGTGTTGAATTCCATCCGCTATGTGTTAAAAACCCTCCAATTGACGGGTGACTTAGAACCTTTTCTTGTGGGCACCAACTAACAAACATCCCTCTATTGTTTTTTATTGTTTTAAACATTATTTTACATCGTTTGTCTCCTAACCGTTGTTAATAGTACGTGCATGATATGTGTATTGTTTTTTGTATTTGCTTAAATGTTAAATATTTTTTCCATCAATTACTCGTGTAGTATGTGGTTCTCAAGTTAATATTGATTGTTTATATATGAAACGTGACACTCACTCGGTAAAATTTAAAAATAAAAATCGTAAGGTCCATAATTTCATCTCTTTAACTCTTGGTAAGGGCCCTGATTTCTTTCTTTACTTTAGGTCAGCAAAATGGTTGGCTGCCTCCTAGTCGAATAGAGGATTTGACCATGATTTTTCAATAATTTCATCATATTCTCATTTATTTGGATCGTTCCGTGATTAAACATAAATTGGACGTCTCTTGTAAAAGAACATGACTAAGCACACAAAATAAAATTTATTTTTGAGAATAAGTGGTACAATGCGATAAAGATACATGCATCTTAAATAGATTTTAGAATTATTTTGGAGAGCTTTGTAGCAGATTAATTAGTTTCTCCAGATTAATCACAGATGAACCAGAGGGAAATGTGCATGCTGCCTCAGCCTTGTTCTTCAAACCAATGACATTCTTTCTCATCTCTTTTCCCTTTTCTCCATTCATCAACTCGACCACTAACTTTGAAACTTCATCTCTCTTAACATTATTGTCGATCTCCAAGGCAATCTTCCACTTACTGCAGCTCAGCCAGCAATTCGGTTGTTGATCAGCGAAAAATGGCCAACAAATCATTGGGACTCCATAACAGATACTTTCGAGTGTTGAATTCCATCCGCTATGTGTTAAAAACCCTCCAATTGACGGGTGACTTAGAACCTTTTCTTGTGGGCACCAACTAACAAACATCCCTCTATTGCTTGTCTCTGCCAAAATCTCGGGTGGAAGCTCAACAGAATCACCACCCACAAGGTCCGGTCGTATCACCCACAGGAATGATTGATTGCTCTTGGCAAGCCCCCAACAAAACTCGACTAGTTGTTGAGGTGTTACGACAGTGATGCTACCAAAATTTACATAAATAACCGACAGCGGCTCGTTGCCATCTAACCATTCTAAGCACTCATGCTCTTCTTTCCAAAGGCTTGATTGAATGGAATCTAGAGATTTATTAGCATTATTATTCTCAAGAAGATGTAAAGGGCCTATGCCATAGCACTTAGGGAGCTTTAAAGAGAGCGTCTCTAGAATATCATATTCTAGCTCATTAAAAGTGTTGAAAATAACAGCCTTTGCGGTTTTTGCTCTCTCTGTTTCCTTCATTATAAATTCAATCATATACTTTTCACCAGGATAAAGCATTCTAGAAAAAGATGGAATATCTTTTAGACGTATTCCTGACATGACGGGGATACAATCAATGGCTGTATCCATATATCCATTTACTAAATAACTTGGATCTGCACAAAAATAAATAAATAAATAAAATAATAATTAATTTGGATACAAGTTAGCACCAAATTAGTTTGTTTTATTTGAAAGGTAGCACCAAATCACTAATACTGTTATCTAATTAGTATAAATGAGAACTTTGGTGCCACAAAAGTAGGTTCTTTTTTGTTTTTGTATATGTATTAATGGTTTCGAAAGATAGCACATGTGTTGGTGTTGGTTGGGTGGTTGTATTGGTAAGTGAAACTTTATGTGTTAGTTTGCAACCCAAGTTCAAATCCTAGCTATAGTAAGTTATTCTTTTAATTTTTTAATTGTGTTATTTATGTTTTTGTGTATGATAGAATGGTTTGTCTTTCAACATTAACTTTAACGTGTTGCTAAGTGAAACTGACCGACTTGTGTGCAATCACCGCATTTTGTTTTAGCATCGGCATAGTAACGAAAATTGACAGGATACCAATTTTATTTTTGTTTTTTTAGTTCCAGTACGTAACGAACGTGACGGAGACCGATCGAATTTATGTAGACTCATCGCCCGAGATAGACAACACTCGGGTTTTACCAAAGCCCGAGATCGACACCCCATTGGTCCACCTTAGTTTTTAAATTGTTTTCGTTTTAGTTCTAATGCCATAACGCACATAATCAAAACTAACCGAATTCGTGTCGACTTAACGCCTCAAAGCAGAGACCCCAATGCTTGGGTTTTACCAACACCCGAGTTTTATCAACATGCCCGGAGCAACGCGCCGGGTAAAATACTAGTTATACAATAATTATGAGTGTTGGAGCCGTAAAGGCATCGATTGGGCCATGTGGCGGCCAATCACTGGCCTCATTAAATTTTGTTTTTTTATATTTATGTTTTATGCACGATAACATATCGAAAATAACCGTAACCAACTGTTATGTTCTGGTTTTAGTACCATATGGAACATAACCAAAACCGACTGAATTTGCGTTAACTCAACACCACAACACGCGGAACTGACAACGCTCAAGTTTCACCAACATCTGGCTTTTACCGATTCAATAACTTTATTTTAAGTATTTTATTTACGTTAATCTTTCTATATAGTAACGCTTAGGTTTACCAACGTTGTTTATATAGTACCGTAGTGAGTGTAAACTAAATCGAAGGAATTCGTGTCAGCTCACCTCACTAATGTTCGGGTTTTACCTACTTACCGTCGCAACAACTGGGACCGACAGTGCTCTGGTTTTATCAATGTCCATGTTTTACCTATCAAATAAACATTGTCTCAAGCATTTTATTTATTTATATGTTAATATTTTAAATATTAATTTGACAAATCTCTTTTTTAGGTTTTGAATATTAGGTTTTACCAACGTTATTTATACGTAATCAATTCTTACCAAATTCGCATTGGCTCATTGTCGTAACGCTCGAATTTACCTTCCAGGGTTTTACCAACTATTGAGTTTCAAGGCTCGGGTTTTACTAATGCCCGGGTTTACCAATCAAATTCACATTGGCTCGTGCTACAATGCCCCGGTGTTATAGACCTGATTTTCGATGCAACACTTGAGGGAAAACCATTGTTGTTACCGTTACGACTTTTTGATATGTTAATTTATTTTAAAATTTATACAAGTTTCGCTATTGTTTCTTGCGTTTATTAATTTTTTTAATTCAGTGTCAGTATCTTAACGAACGTAACCCGTACCAACCGAAGAACCACCATTTGTGCACCGCTGCAACACGATGAGTAAATAAACATATCCGACATGCCTAGAGCAACGCGCCGGGTATAACACTAGTATAGTATAATTAAGAGGTTTGGTGCTATAAAAGAATTTTTTGAATATTTTTATTTGCTTTGTTTTGTTTTTAGGTAAATCATTTTGGTCTACAACCAATTGTGATGTCTTGGTCTATTGGTTGTTTCTAATTTCTTAATACCTAGGAAATGTTATGTTAGAGAAGAGGAAAGGGTGCAAGTTCGAGGCTCAATTTTATGGCAATAATTCTTGGTTAACTTTTTATGTGAGACCTCCTTTCTTTGAAGCCCAACATCGTTCCTTATCGGAATTTCGACCCACAATAGCCCTAGAAACGACGCCGTCCCAAGAACCGATTGTACCACCATCAAATAGCAGTTAAGTTTGTAGATCAACACCACCAACTCCAACTTCTTCACATCTTTCAAGATTTGTTACAAGCTTCTATTGGCAAGAAATCCAACATATAGTGCTTTTGCGAAGCTGGACCCTACTCCTAAGACGAAGATCACAGGTATAGTGGCGAGACACGAGTCGTGGCCGTCGTGGTGACTGGTTGAGAACAACCCCTATATGTGGTAGTTTGAATCAAATGGCGACTAACATGGAAAAGGTGTCCCGTTCTTGTGGGCAAGAACATTTTGAAGGGGTGGGCAATTGATACGATCCTAAACATTTCAGTTTAACATATATTAATTAAGTTTATTGATACTTAGTTTCCTTATATTCAAGGGTATTTTTCAGTAACCAAATTTCAAAAGTGTTTCAGTTAGGTCACTCATGCAATTTTTGCTAAAATAGGGTAACTAAATCTTCAAATCGAGCCTCTTCGGTTATTTTGTGCATCAACTAAGCAATGGATGAGAAGATGTGGAGGTCGGGATTTGAAATATATGGTTATATTTAAAAGAATTCGAAAAAACGTTATTATATTAAAAATAAAAAAATAATAAAATCCACGACACCACTCTACGTCAACATAACAAAAATAGATAAAAGATTTCGTCGTTCAAACAAAAAAAAAGCATGCTGAAAAACATGTTTAAACCTAAAATATAAACAAAATATGAAAGCAAGTGAGTTGATTGAATAACCTTTTGTTTTTTAAACTTAATTGACCTAATTATATTATATTTTAATTAGGTTTTCTTATTGTTTATCTTTTCCTATTTTTATGTGTTGGTTTTCCTATAAAAAAGTTTGTAATCTTCTTTTGAGAATATTTTTTTTGAAAAATAATTAGAAAATTGTTCCAACTTCATTTTCTTTCTTCTCTTTTGTTCTTGGAGCTTAACCCACTCTACAGGTCTACCGAATTGACCATTTCAAATCAGTCTCTATCATATTCCCGAATTAGAACAAAAGAAATTTGGATAGGACATATATGGCCTTGTTTAGCAGCATTCCTAAATCCCTTTATAATATTCAACAAATCAGTGTGATGTTTAATGAGTGTGAATGCGTGATTTTTTGGAGCAGGTATGAAATTTATGTAGCAGTTTTTTTTCCCATGTAAAGTACTATTAACACTGATCAGGTTATATCTAGCCTTTAACAACATATTGGAATGCATTTATTCGAAAACTTGTTCCATAATATTCGATAATATATACTACCAATGTATCAACGGTTCAACTTACACCGACAATCTAATTTACTCCTAATAATAATAAACCAATGTCTACTATGAAATATTTCTTTCTATATACGCCAAAACATGTACAGTAAAGTTTTGTGAGAAATATATTTAACTTGATCTATACTATATAACAAATAAAAATTTATCAATGCCATATGACATCACATAAGATACATTCTTACGAAATTTTCTCACATCTCTCTTATTAAATGCATATCTCTTTCTAATAATTTTATATTTAACTTTATTTCTTTTTAATATATAATCTTTTCTTTTTAATAACTATTTTTTTTATTTAAAAAATTAAATACCAACTTAAATATATTATTTAGTTTTATATAAATATATTGCATTAGGTATTAATATTAAGCTTTTATAAGTAACAATTTATCATGTTAATTTAGATAAAATAATTAATTTCAAAATTCAAATAGGAAACTTTTCACTTTATGTTTGTTTTGTAATAAAGATTAATAAAAGCTAAGACCAACCACTATTGACAGTTGATTTGTTTTTGAGACAAACTGTTTTAACGCATGGTTGAAAGCAAAACAAAGTGAAACTACTAATTTTGATATGTAGCTTAAAGAAATA
This sequence comes from Bidens hawaiensis, assembly GCF_021521415.1. Taxonomy (NCBI): domain Eukaryota; kingdom Viridiplantae; phylum Streptophyta; class Magnoliopsida; order Asterales; family Asteraceae; genus Bidens; species Bidens hawaiensis. Next base: position 35,732 of record NW_027496637.1, read on the forward strand.
AATAAAATTACAAATATTGTACACAAAAATATTTAAAGATTTAAGAATTTTCAACAACTTTTTATTTTCATGATGTGTAACGCGTAATTTATTCTACCGTATATTATATCTTTATACCTTTTGAACATATTTTTTTTATTTCACATTGTGTTATCATTTAAATAAATTTATTTATTCTAACCCGTGTTCTACATGGGTTTCTTAATGCCATATGTCATTACACATGAGTGATTCTTACAAAATTTTCACATCTCTCTCTCATATTAAATATAATTTTTTTTCTTATTAATAGTTTTATATCTTTATTCTTTTGTTTTCTTTTTAATCTATTAGTTTCTCTTTTTAATAATTATTTTATGGTTTAAAAAAATTAATACCAACATAAATATATTATTTTCTTTTATATAAATATACCGTATTAGTTATTAATATTATGTTTTTATAAGTAACGAATTTTCACGTCGATTTAGATAAAATAATTAATTTTAAATTTCAAATTTCAAAGAAGGAAATTTTTGTTTTACGTTTGTTTTGCAATGAAGATTAATAAAAGTTAAGGTTAATCACTATAGATGGTTGATTTGTTTTAGAGACAACATATTTTAATGCATGGTAAGTTATGTGTTTCATTATCTAAAGTTGAAAGCAAAAATAAAGTGGAACTACTAATTTTGATATGGCGTTTAAAATTACAAATTTTGTATATAAAAAAAATATTTAGAGATTTACGTATTTTCAACAACTTTTTATTTCTATATTGTGTAATGTCATATGTTATATCTTTATTTCTTTTGAACATATTTTTTATATTTCACATTGTGTTATAATTTAAATAAATTTATTTATTTTAACCCGCGTGTACCTAACATAGTATATAATAAAGCATTTACAAATATATGAAATATTTTATCTCCTAAAACTTACTCAGCGGATTCATTGTTAAAAACATGTGAATATTTAATTAAACCCAACCCACCTTATTTTTCCCCTGCAACCATAATCTCTTTCTTTCTATTCATATATTGCTGATCAAAACCTTATTAATTCTTTTTACATATACATTCTTCAACTTATTGAAAGCTTTGTTCCATTGATGACTGGTTTGTATTGTTCCGACTGCACCGCTTATGTTCTCATAATATTATTTTTCTTTAGTTGTTACCATATTTTTAGTGCATCATCTAATGTTGTATCGAAAGAAATATTTAGAGATTTATGATTTATTTTTAAGTTTGTGAATTGCAGTTGTACTTTAACTTCATACTTATTTAATATAATACTTAACATTATTTATCATTCTTTTATTTATAAAGTTATCACTTAAAGATTTTAAGTTGTACAACTCGTGTAGGACATGTGTACCTCAACTTAACATAAATGATGGGTTGGTTATATACTCAAAATATTATGTCTTTATATTTTTAAGCATATTTTTTTTATTTCACATTGTGTTATTATTTAAATAAATTTATTTATTCTAACCCGTGTCTACACGGCTTTCTTAATGTCATATGTGATTGCACATGAGTGATCATTACATAATTTTCCCACCCCCTCTCATATTAAACATATATTTCTTTTTCTTATTAATAATTTTAAATTTTATTCTTTATATCTTTTTAATATATTATTTTCTATTTTTAATAATATTTCTTGGTTTAAAAAATTAATTACCAACATAAATAATTATTTCATGTAGATTTAGATAAAATAATTAATTTCAAAGAAAGAATTTTTACCTTATGTTTCTTTTGTAATTAAGATTAATAAATGCTCATGCCAAATCGCTTTAGATGGTTTGTTTGTTTTTTAGACAACCCGTTTTAACACATATTAGTTATGTGCTTCATTATTTAAAGTTGAAACCAAAAACAAAGTGAAACTACCAATTTTAATATGAAGGATAAAGATAAAAATAAAATTACAAATATTGTATACAAAAAAATATTTAGAGATTTACGAATTTTTAACTTTTTATTTTCATATTGTGTATTATATAATTTATTCTACCATATATTATATCTTTTTATATGTTGAACATATTTTTTTTATATTTTACATTGTGTTATTATTTAAATAAATTTATTTATTGTAGCCTGTGTTCTACACGGGTACCTAACCTAGTTATACAATAAATGGGGAGAATCTTTACCTTTGAGGGGTACCAAACCTTTTTGTTCTAGAATGGCAGTCTGATCGTAACATACGAGGGAAGCCGGTCCCGATGTCCATAAGAGAGCTGCCGGAATACCCAATTCTTCAGCCACAGGGAGGATGTAACCCATATACAAATCGGCCACCATGCAAGTCACTGGGGAATAATCAGCACTCGCTTTAGCGAAGACACTTTTAATTTGACCCAAACCCTTTGCTAAGATGGACTTGACTAAAGATGGCGTGTCTGGATGGACATTGGGGTTTTTTGATGGTGGAAGACCATCGGAATAGGTCTCAAAGTGGAAGGAAGGGTGATCATTTAAGGCGTTAGGGCCTAGTGATCTAAGAAGGCGTCGGTGGTCGTACTCAGTGATGACAAAGGTGATCATGAAACCGTTGGAGTGAAGGAGTTTTGCAAGTTTTAACATTGGGTTAATGTGACCTTGTGCTGGGGCTGGTATGCACACTGCATGTGACTTGTGTTCTTGTGTTGAACCCATGTCTCTCTCTCTCTCTCTCTCTGATCTCACACACACGCACACTTACAAAATGAGGACACAATAGTTAAGAGCCATGTAGTACTGCATTTCAAGGCCGTCATTGAAGACTGTCACGTTTTAAAACTGAAGAAGAGAGATATAGTTAATATTCTTGTCAAAGGAACTCATAAGTACTAAAGATCTAACTTGGATTCAGTTTAATTAGTTAATATTCTTGTCAAAGGTCTTACCAGAGTTTAGAAGGATAACTTAATTTACACAATGATAACCAAGTTTTTCATTAATACTTTTATAATAACATATGACTCATAATTGGGTCACTGGATGGATTAAAAAGAAGCATCATTCTGCCATGCGTGTCTTCGATTTTTCTTCGGTTCATTTTTGTCATCAATGAGGTTTTTTCTCATCGATTTTGCCATCAATGAGATTTCTTTTGTTCTTTTTTATCAAGGATAACATATAATTTTTTCTATGTAATGGCAAACAAATATACAATTTGTTATTAGTTATAACTAGTACCCGCGCGATACGGGCGAAGTCAGTCGATAAAATCCGGGCGTTGTATCAGCGAGTCAACACAAATTCGTTGGTATTGACTACGTTCGTTATGGTCCTTGAACTAAACTTAAAAAATAAATTCGTCATATTATTGCATTCAAAATAAAAAAACCAAAAAATAAATATATGAATCAATAAAACAGCGATCCTTGCATAAATTCGTGAAACTTAGGCATTGGTAAAACCCGAGCGTCACGACGGTAAAACCCGAGCGTCATGACGGTGAGTCAACGCAAATGCGATTAATATCGTTTACGTTCGTTACGTTATAAATAGCGTTGGTAAAATCCCAGAGTTAAGGTTAAAACCTTAAAATAAATTCGTGAAATTAACATATAAAAGAAGTAACATGTGTGAAAATAAAATATTCAAAATGGCATTTATTTGGTCGTTAAAACCCGGACGGTACCCAAGCGTTGTTCCGGGCATTGAGGTGGTAATTACTCGACGTGAATTTAGTTGGTTTCGGTTCTGTTCACTACAGTATCGGATCAAAAACAAAATATAAAATTTGAGGTGGACCAATGGGGTGAAGTGATTCGGTAAAACCAGATGTTGGGAAAACCCAAGCAATGTCGGTCGTAGGCATTGAGCTGGTAAATCTATGTAAATTCGGTCGGCTATCGTCATGTCCAGTACAATACCGAAATAAACAAATATAGTTGTTCGGTAACGTTCGTTAAGGTACCGAACACGTGACAGATGCAGGTAATTTTTAGGCCCACCCAAACGAAATACATAATATATCGGAAAAGAAATTTCAATTTACCAAAAATCAAGTTATATAGAGTATTGCAGGTGACTGGACTCGAACTTACGCAATAATCGGCCGGGAAACTTAGCATAAACATACCCAGCCAAATCACCACCCAACAATATTATCTAAAGTCAACAGAAGCAAATCCTAAATATCAAAATAAATGAAATAAGAACAGCGGCGCCAAACTTTCTTGTACATGAAGTTTAAACGAATATGTTTTTGTCCATATTACTGATAGCATGGGAAAGAAATATTTAAAGCCTTTTGGGATAGTCCCATCATGTTCAGTAACGAATCCCAGAATTTTAAGCATTGAGTACTGTCAACTTAGAACGAGCCATCTCAAACTAAAACGAGTCAAGTCAAACTAAAACGAGTCAAATCAAAACGGATCGGGTCAAACCAAAATGGTAAAAATATTACATTAAATAAACTATGTACAGAAATTTAAGTAACACTACAAATTACACAAGCATTCAAAAAATCTTCACCGATTTAATTACACAAATTTGTCTTTTTGATCTTCATTGCCGAAAAATCTCTCAACTGTTGCAGTTACAATAGGCAAAACTAATGTTAGGTTTAATAATCGATAAACCAAATGAAAAGAAATATATTTTCCTGTTTCCACCATAACTCTAGTAAGATCGACAATACATTTCAAGTGAATAAATCTTTGCACACTGATGTAACACAAAGTGTACATCTTATTGCATCGAAATATCCTCATATTTAAACCGAATTCCATACAAATTCATTGTTTTAGGTACTTATTTGAGTTATTTATGAATTTGCAGATCCGGGCACCCACCCGACAAAGAAAACACGAAAAGAGGGCGTTTCAGGGACAAAAACAGCAATCTGCCAGAACTGCACGCCCATGCATGCCCGTGCATAGGACCGTGCCACCTTGGAAAATCACCAGTGCAAGCCAGTGCAGGATCTAATGCCAAGAAAATTCAAAATAGCAGGCCCGTGCACGCTCGTGCCAGACCGTGCAAGCCCGTGCCCGAACAGAGAAATCTGACTTTTTGGTCAGACTAAAGCAATGGGTTGACTTTCCACATCAGGGCACGACCGTGCATGCCCGTGCACCTGCCCATGCCAGACATCCAGAATGCATAAATACACCTCCATTACCTCCATTTCAAGGGGGAGCCATAGGGGAATTCTCTGAGATTGCTGGAAATTTATTGTGTGTGTTCTAGAGAGAATTCAAGGCTTCCATCTTGTGTGATCGTCCTTGCAAGTAGCAATCATCATTCATCTTAGTTTGCAATTTCTTGTTCTTAACAATGCTTTGCAAGACTACTTTGATTTTGTTTGTTGTATCAAGCCTTATGGGCTAATACTTTTGTTACTTAGATTATGTTGAAACTTTTACTGATGTGCTATTTATCTATGCATGATTTTGGCAAGTTGGTGTTCTTCAAGTTTATGATATGTTCTTGAATAGAGTTTAATGGTTGAATGCTTATTTTAATTCCTAGTCTTGTTAGTTTGATAGATGCTTGGCCATAATATGTTGGAAAACTATATGTTGAGTATTTGTTTATGAACTTAGTTTGTGTATGCATACTTTGTTTATATCACTAAGTTAGGAATGACTAGTGGAAATTAACTTGGTTATGAATTTTAACAAGCATGAAACCTATCACTTGATATTGGAAAATTGTATGGTGATAACATGATTCTTTGAGTTGGTTGATGTTTGCTAGAGATTAAGGCCATAATCCTTAGTTTATAATTTTCTAATTTAAAATATTCATGTGTTTAACTAGTGTTCTTTAGCTTGTCTATTTTACATGATTTTAGGTGGTTAGTTTGTTGTTTTCATGCTAGCTTTCCTTTAATTATGAGATTAGGTAGTTTTGACAAACTTACTAATCTATGGTTATTATCTTGAAAAACACCCATCATGATGTTGTGTTGTTAGTATTAGGTTGCCTTGATTGGAATTTGATATTGATGCTTAATACATGATGTTTGCCATTATCATTGTCATTTTGTCACTATGTTTAAGTGGATGCATAGTCTAAGTAGTCTTGTTTGGATTGATTGTTACTTGTATTTTATTTGCTTTGTTATTGTTATATGTTAGTTTAGTAATTTGAAAAATCATATGGATTGTTTGTTCGGTTAAATTAATTACAAAGATTTATTATCAAAAGTTCGCCGTGTCCATGGATTGACACTCGGTTCTTACCGATTCTTTGCTACAAACGATAGGTACACTTGCCTTTCGTCTGTGGTTTGGTTGTTGGTGAAAACCATTTTTAAAACCCGATTTGTGTGAAACTTTTATTTAAATTTTTATATATATATTCGCACACGTCAAGTTTTTGGCGCCGTTGCCGGGGACATGGTGTTTTACTTTTGAAAACGATTCGAGTAATTGATTTACCTTGTTGATATTTTTGCTCTATGTTATTTTAGTCTATTTCATTTTTATTCATCTTGTTTTATTTTATTTTATTAGTTATATTGTTAAGTAGTTTTCCGTATCTTGTTTGTTTTCCGTTCCGCGTTTTTTCGGGTGATGCATGTCCACCACACCCGGTCCTGAGAGCAACATCTTCGAGAAGGTTTGAGGAGGAGAGCACGCGATATTGCTGAGGTCTTTGAAAACGAAGTTGTAGAGGAGGATGAGAATCTCGAGGTAGAAGAGATGGCGGATCCGAACAATCAAGGTCGCATGGATGACTTCGCACGCCGTCCCTTGATGGCTATGGCAGCGGTGTTACGGAGCCCGAGATTACCGTGAGTTTTGAGATCAAGTCGAGTATTATTCATATGGTCAAAAATTCCGTTTCTTTCCATGGCCTCTCAAACGAGGACCCTCATCCTCATGTTGCGCATTTCCTTCGATTATGTGCGACATTCAAAATTCAGGGGTGTACGGACGATGCCGTGAGACTCCGACTTTATCCATTCTCACTTCGTGGGGATGCCTTGGAGTGGTTAGTGGCACTCCCTTCCGGTTCCATCACCACTTGGAACCAATTGGTTGAGCAGTTTCTTCTTCAGTACTTCCCACCCGATAAAACCCCAAGATACCGGGCAAAAATCACTGGTTTTCGTGTTGATGACGACGAGTCACTTCATGCTGCATGGGAGAGGTTCAAGGGCTTGTTGAGAAAATGCCCTCATCACGGTTTGAGTCGCGGACTTCAGTGTCGTACGTTCTTTGATGCTTTATCCGGAGCACTGAAGCAGGCCGTTGATCAGGTTGCGGGAGGAGATTTCGGTAGGTTTACTCCCAATAAGGCGTTGGATGTCTTGGAGTGAGCTACTAAGAAGAGTTTTGCATACAATCTGCCTCGTAGTATTCCTTACACTAAGGGCGTTCTTCATGTCGATTCAAATACCCTTGTTTCCGCTCAGTTAGAAGCCTTGACCAAAAGATTTGACCAGATGCAATCCGATCAGTCCAAATCTAGCTCTCGTTGTGGGGTGTGTGACGGGAAACACCAGACCAATCAGTGCCAGCAGGCCAAGGTGGTGGAGGATGTTGACTTTGTGGGCCACCAAAATAATGCCTACAGCAACTCCTATAACCCGGGATGGAGATACCACCCAAATTTCAGCTGGAAAGATAATGGTGGCTCTCAAAATCAGAGTCAAAATCAAAAGCCACCAAGGTTTAACCAAAATCCAAATTACCAGAGTCAACCCTAGAACCAATCTTACCAGCAAAAGCCTCAGTTTCAGGGTTCCAGCAGTGGTGGTCAGTCTAGTGGGGGGGGGCGTCTAGTGTTGAAAATCTTTTGACCCAACTTTTAGCTAAGACCGAGACCTCAAACAAACTGGCTAAACAGAGGAACCTAAAGATTGATGAGACTCTCCAGAGACACAATCTCGAGTTGAGGAATCAGAAAGCGTCCATTCAGACCATCGAGAATCAGGTTGGACAGATTGCTCAGCTCCTCTCTGCGAGACCACAGGGTGGCCTTCCGAGTAACACTGAGATTAATCCGAATGCCGAGGCTAAGGCGATTACCCTGAGGAGTGGTAGATCCACCATTCCTCTTGATGCATCAGTTTCCACACCAAAACCGATTGCCGATGAGATCGAGACTGAGACTCCTGGTGAGGTGCACCCAAGGGTAACCCCAGAAAGTACCGCACAAACCAGTGAGCCAGTCCTCCCATTTCATACCCAGGCTGTCTGAAGAAGCAGAAGATGGAAGAGCAATACAGGAAATTCTTAGAGCTTTTTAAGCAGCTTCACATCAATCTTCTGTTTCTCGATGCATTGAAAGAGATGCCTAAGTATGCTAAGTTCTAGAAGGAGGTTCTCTCGAACAAGAAGAAATTAGAAGAACTTTCTTGCGTGACTTTGAATGAGGAGTGTTCTACGGTCCTTCAGACTAAACTGCCAAAAAAATGACCGATCCAGGCAGTTTTACCATTCCATGTTTGATCTGTAGTTTGTCGGTTAGTAACGCTTTAGCCGACCTAGGTGCTAGAATAAACTTGATGCCTTATTCTGTTTTTGCAAAGCTAGACCTAGGTGATCCTAAGCCTACTCGCATGAGCATTCAGGTAGCCGACCGCTCGGTGAAATACCCAAGAGGTATAGTTGAGAATATGCTTGTGAAAATCGACAAATTTGTGTTTCCTGTTGACTTCGTGATCTTGGACATGGATGAGGATAAAAATGTACCACTCATCTTAGGTCGTCCTTTCCTAGCCACTGCTAGAGCTCTCATCGATGTCTGCGCCGGCAGACTCACTCTTAGAGTTGGAGACGAGGAGGTGACCTTTGATATTGGGAGATCCATGCGGCAACCACATGATCATAACGACGTGCTCTACATTGATACCATTGATTCTTGCGTTTGTGAGCACATACAGGACACGTGTGAAGAGTACTCTTTGGATACTCAGTTGTGTTTTAGAGAGGTTTCTGACTTGGTCAGTAGGCCTTTGATTGAGGAGTTGGTCTGTGGTGTGGACCACGAGCCTCCTGAGTGTTTAGAGAGATTGAGGATGTTGATCGCGTTGCCGAGCCTAAGGCAAAACCTTCTATTGTGGACCCATCATCTATCGAGCTTAAGGAACTCCCGTCCCATTTGGAGTACACCTTTTTGGAGGATGGGTCCCGCTTTCCTGTTATCATTTCTGCTGGTTTGTCGAGCGAGGAGAAGGTGAAGTTGTTTGCGGTTCTAAAGAGGCACAAGCATGCGATCGCCTAGAAGATCATAGATATAAAAGGGATCAGTCCATCCTTTTGTACCCATAAGATCTTGATGGAGGAGGAGTACAAACCCGTGGTGCAGCACCAACGACGTCTCAACCCTAATATGCAAGACGTTGTGAAGAAAGAGGTCATCAAGCTTCTTGATGCTGGATTGATTTATCCAATCTCTGATTCCCCATGGGTGAGCCCGGTGCAGGTCGTCCCGAAAAAGGGCGGTATGACGGTTGTTGTGAACGAGAATAATGAGTTGATTTCTACACGTACCGTCACAGGATGGGGGGTTTGCATTGACTACTGAAAACTCAACGATGCCACGAGGAAAGACCATTTCCCACTCCCCTTTATCGACCATATGTTGGAGCGACTGTCGGGAAAGATGTACTATTGCTTTCTTGACGGTTTCTCGGGATACTTTCAGATCCCCATCTCTCCTGAGGATTAGGAGAAAACGACATTCACATGTCCCTATGGCACATTCGCCTACTGGCGGATGCCCTTTGGACTGTGTAATACCCCAGCCATGTTTCAGAGATGCATGGTGGTGATTTTTCATGATATGATCGAGGACTCCATGGAGGTTTTCATGGACTATTTTTCTGTTTTTGGGAGTTCCTTTAATCATTGTTTGAGAAATTTGGAGAGAATGTTGGCCCACTGTGAGGAGGCCAACCTTGTTCTTAATTGGGAGAAATGCCACTTCATGGTGAAGAAAGGCATTGTGTTAGGGCATAAGATTTCACAGGCGGGGCTTGAGGTTGATCGAGCCAAAATTGATACCATTTTGAAGCTTCCGCCACCAAACTCGGTGAAGTCTATTAGGAGTTTTCTCAGTCATGCGGGATTCTATCAGCGATTCATAAAGGACTTTTCCCAAATCGCCCGCCCGATGACAAACTCCTTGAGAAAGATGCCTCATTTTTTTCCCCTCCAAATGTCTTCGGGCATTCGAGCTTTTGAAGGAGAAATTGGTGAATGCCTCTATCATGGTTGCTCCCGACTGGTCCTTACCTTTCGAGTTGATGTGTGATACGAGTGACTTTGCAGCCAGGGCGGTCTTAGGTCAAAGGCGGGATAAGCACTTTCACTCGATTTATTATGTGAGTAGGACACTGAATGATGCGCAGGAGCACTACAAGACCACTGAAAAGGAGCTCCTTGCTATTGTCTTCGCATTCGATAAATTTTGGTCTTATCTTGTCCTTTCTAAGACCATTGTGTTCACGGATCATGCAGCCCATCGTTATCTGTTCTGTAAACAAGATGCGAAGCCGAGACTTATTCGTTGGATTTTGTTGCTGCAGGAGTTTGACATTGAGATTCGTGACAAAAAGGGTGCTGAAAATGTCGCGGCCGACCATCTCTCCCATTTTGAGTGCTCAGCTTCATCGGAACAAGTGGGGGTTCACATAAATGACAATTTCCCCACGAGTTCCTCATGCATATCGAGATACGGGATGAGGATCATCCTTGGTTCGCTGACATTGCGAATTTTCTTGCTAGTGGGATCGTGCTTAAGGGTCTTACTCACCAGAAAAAAAAAAAATTCTTTTCTGATGTTAAGCGTTATTTTTGGGAGGATCCTTACTTGTTTCGTGTTGGTGCCGATCAGCTCGTGCGTAGGTGTGTGTATGGTGATGAGGCTCGAAATATTTTGAAACACTGTCACAAGGGGCAGACCGGAGGACACCATGGAGCCACATCCACGGCGAAGGTCTTTGATGCCGGTTTTTTCTGGCCAACCATCTTCTGTGATGCTCATGATATGGTGCAGTCTTGTGATGCTTGCCAGAGGGCGAGCAACATCTCATCATGAGATGAGATGCCCCAGCGACCGATTCAGGTCTGCGAAGTTTTTGATGTCTGGGGCATCGACTTCATGGGACCTTTCCCGACTTCTTTTAGCCATCGTTACATCCTAGTAGCCATTGATTATGTTTCGAAATGGGCTAAGGCGCAAGCCTTGCCCACAAATGATGCTAGATCGGTGGCGAAATTCTTGAAGAAGTTGTTTTCCCACTTTGCTGGCCCCAAAGCACTGATTAGTGACCGAGGGACACATTTCTGTACTGCCCAGTTCGAAAAGGCATTGTCCCCGTATGGTGTCCATCATCGCTTCTCTACACCATATCACCCGCAGACGAGTGGGCAGGTTGAGGTCACGAATCGGGGCATCAAGAGGATTGTGGAAAAGACGGTTAGTCAAAACCGTAATTATTGGTCCGAAAAATTAGATGACGCAATGTGGGCTTTCCGTACCGTCTACAAGACACCGATTAGTACGACACCGTTCAAATTGGTGTACAGGAAAACGTGTCATCTCCCTGTTGAACTCGAGCATAAGGCACATTGGACAATGAAATGTGTGAATCTTGATCTTGCATGCACGGGTAAAAACAGGATGGGTCAGTTGCATGAGCTTGAGGAGTTGAGAGGCCAAGCTTATGAGAATTCACAGATTTACAAGGAAAGGATCAAACAGCTTCATGACGCTCGGTTGAAGGACCACAAAAAATTCCAAGCGGGCGATCGTGTTTCGCTTTATAATTCTCGCCTTCGTTTATTCCCTTGGAAGTTGAAATCCGGATGGTCCGGCCCCTTTAGTGTGAGACAGGTGTTTGACTACGGCACCGTTGACATTGGCCATGAGGATGGACGCATCTTCAAGGTGAACGATCACCGTTTGAAACACTATTTGAGTGAGCCGGATGATTATTGTAAGCTAGAACTTGTTTTTGGGATTGCATTTTAAAACCATATACATATACATGGCATAAACCATTGAGTAATTTAGGATAAACCCTTTGTCTAGCAATTTTTCCACTTATATTTTCCTTTCACACATTATCCGCTTAGTAGCCCATGTTTAGCCATTTCCTGTGTTTTTATTATTTCACCCTATTTTTATCGCCACTTAGCCATATAGCCTTTTATATTTTCACCCATTTTTGGTTAGAAATCCGGTTCGGCTAAGTTAGTTAGTTTATTTTTTGTATTTTATTTATGTTGTATTTTATTCACTTGGGAAAGCACAATACTATCTTCCAAGTTTGTATGTAAAGTTTATAAGTTGGTAAAAAAAAGCCTTATAAGAAAAGAAGAGAAAAATACGAAGTTAGTTCATCATATATTTGGGGAAACGTGATTTCAAAGAGCAATTTTTGGTTCGTTATCTCTCGGCTCGTTTAAACCATTTGGTTTAGTTAGTTAGATTTTGTTTTATAGCTAACTTAGTTCCGGATTTTCTAGCCGTTTAGCCACTTTTTCCAAAAATTCCTCAAGTACTCGTGTTTTATGCCATGTATGTGTTGGTTTAATTTAACCCTTAAACAAACCTATGCCTTGCTTAGTCATCGTCTTGGCATCGAGTGTTCTCAACATGCACTATTACACGCATGATCACTAAATATAGCCAAGTGTATGAGTGAACATTGTGAGGTTTGCAAGGTGGGTATGTGATGACAAGTTGTAATGTTCTCTAGATTGTGTCTTCATCTTTATTAGGCTTGTTTGGACATATTTACAATGCTTGCTTGATATATTAAAGATTTGAATGATTATTGCTTGCGGGTTATTATTGCTATTTTGGAGTTTGTGTTATTTGCTTGAGGACAAGCAAAGTTCAAGTGTGGGGATGTTTGATGTAACACAAAGTGTACATCTTATTGCATCGAATTATCCTCGTATTTAAACCGAACTCCATGCAAATTCATTGTTTTAGGTACTTCTTTGAGTTATTTATGAATTTGCAGATCCGGGCACCCACCCGACAAAGAAAATACGAAAAGAGGGCGTTTCAGGGACAAAAACAGCAATCTGCCAGATCTGCACGCCCATGCATGCCCGTGCATGGGACCGTGCCACCTTGGAAAATCACCAGTGCAAGCCAGTGCAGGATCTAATGCCAAGAAAATTCAAAATAGCCAGCCCGTGCAAGCCCGTGCCCGAACAGAGAAATCTGACTGACTTTTTGTCAGATTAAAGCAATGGGTTGACTTTCCGCATCAGGGCACGACCGTGCATGCCCGTGCCAGACGTCCAGAATGCATAAATACACCTCCATTACCTCCATTTCAAGGGGGAGCCTTAGGAGAATTCTCTGAAATTGCTGGAAATTTATTGTGTGTTTTCTAGAGAGAATTCAAGACTTCCATCTTGTGTGATCATCCTTGCAAGTAGAAATCATCATTCATCTTAGTTTGCAATTTCTTGTTCTTAACAATGCTTTGCAAGACTACTTTGATTTTGTTTGTTGTATCAAGCCTTATGGGCTAATACTTTTGTTACTTAGATTATGTTGAAACTTTTACTTATGTAATATTTATCTATGCATGATTTTGGCAAGTTTGTGTTCTTCAAGTTTATGATATGTTCTTGAATAGAGTTTAATGGTTGAATGCTTGTTTTAATTCCTAGTCTTGTTAGTTTGATAGATGCTTGGACATAATATGTTGGAAAACTATATGTTGAGTATTTGTTTATGAACTTAGTTTGTGTATGCATATTTTGTTTATATCACTAAGTTAGGAATGACTAGTGGAAATTAACTTGGTTATGAATTTTAGCAAGCATGAAACCTATCACTTGATATTGGAAAATTGTATGGTGATAACATGATTCTTTGAGTTGGTTGATGTTTGCTAGAGATTAAGGCCATAATCCTTAGTTTATCTTTTACTAATTTAAAAGATTCATGTGTTTAACTAGTGTTCTTGAGCTTGTCTATTTTATATGATTTTAGGTGGTTAGTTTGTTGTTTTCATGCTAACTTTCCTTTAATTATGAGATTAGATAGTTTTGACAAACTTACTAATCTATGGTTATTATCTTGAAAAACACCCATCATGATGTTGTATTGTTAGTATTAGGTTGCTTTGATTGGAATTTGATATTGATGCTTAATACATGATATTTGCCATTATCATTGTCATTTTGTGACTAAGTTTAGATGGATGCATAGTCTAAGTAGCCTTGTTTGGATTGATTGTTACTTGTATTTATTTGCTTTGTTATTGTTATATGTTAGTTTAGTAATTTGGAAAATCAATTTGATTGCTTGTTCGGTTAAATTAATTACAAAGATATATTATCAAAAGTTCGCCGTGTCCATGGATTGACACTCGGTTCTTACTGATACTTTGCTACAAACGATAGGTACACTTTCCTTTCGTGTGTGGTTTGGTTGTTGGTGAAAACCATTTTTAAAACCCGATTTGTATGAAACTTTTATTTAAATATATATATATATATATATATATATATATATATATATATATATATATATATATATATATATATATATATGTATATATATATATATATATATTCGCACACGTCACACACTATCATGTACAAGCCAGGTTTATCCCCATTATATAAATCATATGGATAAAACTGAAAATTTCATTAACTTGTTCATCTCTTACTCCCATATAACATGCAGATTCCAAATTTTCAATTGATGATGTGGTCAGACAATTAAATTATCTAGGTTTAATTGTTATTATCCAAAACATAATTAAATTTGGGTTTGGATAGTTGGGTTCAAAAAGTTAGGTTCGCGGAACTAAAACTTTTTCGTATTAGGGCACATGGACCTTTGGATCGAATATATTAAAGGTTTTTCAGTGTGATCAAGACCAGGTGAATCATCTCACATATGTATTGGCTAAAATTTGTATATAGTCTGGTCAATCACTCCAAAATGATATTAGAATCTCAATTCCCATGTCGCAAAATTATCAACACTATTAAGCTTCTGGGTCATAATCGCATTTTGAGATGCCAATGCATAATAATTTGTCATTTTGAAGGTTTTATGTATAATTTGTCAAAAGGTGAAATTTAAAGGTGAAAAACGAACAAATATGAAAATATGAAGACGAATGGGTAGAGAATGAGGATTTATCTAACGAATGAGTCTTAGTTAACGAATGCAAGCTGTTAGCGAACGAGTGAGTTTAAGGGAGTTTAGCGAATTAGTGATAAAGTGATGAATAATGTAGAATAAAGATGAATAGAACGAATGAGCAATGAATACCGGGAACAAATGAGCAATGTAAAGATAACAAATGAGTGAACGAATGAGTGAACACTATAACGAATAAGTCATTAGAACGGTTATAACGAACTTCTAACAACCTAGCGAATTAATCCAAAAACTATAGCGAATGAGCTCAACCAACATCAACAAATTAGCGAATGTGTTCATGTCTTCAAACTCAAAACCCAGATTATTGATCAAATCAAATCCACAATAATTCAACACCTAAACATCACCAATCTACTCATAAACACTACGCAAACAAACCCGAACCAATTCTGAACACCAATTAAACCTCAAATCAGTCAAATTATATCTAATTTTGACTAATTCAAAGTCAAAATCTAAATATTCAAACCATTGTTTGCTCCCTATCAATTCTAAATTACATCAAATTGAACACCATAGTTCAATTCACTCAAGTCAAATCAAACTCTGATCAATCCGAACAAACCTCAATGCAATTTACACTCAATTATCAAGTTAATTGTCATTTATTGATACATTTTCAGTCCGTTCTAAGTCCATCAATTCTTTAACCAATTCAATCTCAAACACAATCAATTTAACTAATCGATTACAACCCATCAATATCAATTAGACATCCTCTTGAAGCTCTAATACCACTTGAGGAACCACGTGAATGATCATCATGATTCAATATGTTTAAATCTAGCCTTGTGATATAATCAATTGCTTATGATTACATCTACTGTGTGTAACTATGTGTATTGAGAGTGAAATTTGGTAGAGTAACGAGATGATATCAAATAATAACTTGGAACTCTTAATTTAGAAACAGATACATGGGTATTTATAGAAGAAGGGCTCATTCGCTATACAAGCATAGCGAATAAGCCGCATTTGCCACGCCATTCTCTAAACATCTCCCAAGCGAATGGTCTTATACACAATCTCTCTCATTTGTTAACATCCTCTAATGAATGAGGCAACAAAACTGTGCATTCGCTATACAAGCCATAACGAATGTACTATATATAATTACAAAACTAACCGCTATATATTATATCTCTTACAAAATAGGATAAACAAAGAACGTGAAGAGTATCAACAAAAATAGGACTAGATTTGAATTGGACTATAGGAAGATGGTCTCTTTGTAATTTTGTTTTCTAGTTGTGTAGTTGCGAAGCTTTTTGTTAGTGGGGTGTTTAGCTTATGCTTGTTTTTTTGACTTTCTAGAAAAGACGAAAAAGAAGCTTGTTGAGATAGTAGACTTTGGGTGAAATGTAATAAGACAACTTGTATCTTTCATTGTTATTATAGGGGCATGTGACGGTATCCATATTTTGACTTTCACACGAAATTTTTTATTTGTATTTCTATGGATTAAATAAACATACTTGTTTTTCACATGATTTTTAAAAATATTTTAAAATTTTAAGTATTCTGGTATTTAATTTTGTTGCAACTTCATTAAGCAATTTATAATTTATTAAATGTGAGGTCTTTTTAATTAAACCAGTGTTGATAGAAAAAAACAAAAATAAAAAAACAATGGTTAGCAATCATTAACTACTCATCTAGAACACATGATTTACAGTTTAGTTAGTATAAACCTCTCCACCTGCATAATAGAAATACGACAGCCTTTTGTTAATTAGGGCCTATCCAAAAGGACTTTTGACAAAAAAAGGACTTATTAACTTTTCAAAAACTCACAATATCATAACTTATCAAAAACTCCTCCTTTATACTATTTATAAGTTAAAACATAAAAGACCTTATGATTTTGTGAAACACTTTATCAACTTATTAAAAAAGTAATTAAGTTATAAGGAGCATAAATAAGCAAATCCCAAACACTGTATTAGACTATGTGTTGTCGTTGAAGCCGGGTTCTGAATTCATCTTATAATATTGTGTCATACAGTACTGACTAGCTACCGATTGAATACTCGCTAAAGCTGCCTGAGCATACAGTTCATGAGAACGATGGCTTCAGCGAATTTTATGATTTTTTAATTTAAAACAAGAATATATATTAATAGATAACTTTTATAATAAAGATATAAATTATTTAAATAAAAAACCAAACTTATATAAATTATATAAAAAACCAAAATTATATACTAGTTATATAAAACCACAACCCAAACAATACAAATTATAATAAATATAATGTATTTAAAAACATAAAAAAATAGAAAAAAGAAAATTTAACCCATGTCCAATAATCTTCAAACATAAAACAGCCCAATAATCTTCTCCACCCCTTCCTTTTTTCCTTTCTTCTTCAAACATAAAAAACCCAAGTCCAATATTCTTTCATAGTGGATCGCAAAAGTATATTCGTGCCACGACTCATGGGATGCCGGTATGATGAGCGCTATCTACATGGCTCGCGCCACCCCCTTCGCGGCTCCACTCGTCCGCCCACTAACGGACGACAACACATAGTCTTAGTCTCAAGTTTTATCTGTGATTTGGGAACTTTTTCTTACGAGGTTCTTTTTGGAGTACAATTTCAAATACTAATTCTTATCCATGAATTCTACCAACTCTGATGTAGTGGGGTATGTGGCATGTGGGTGGGGCCAAGGAGCCGGATAATAATAATAATAATAATAATAATAAGTATTTTCTCCTTTTGTTGATGAGGCACTTGATTTAAATGGTCAACAATGTATGGCAATACTCAAAGCTAGCACGATTTGATTGCAATCAAGGGCTCCCAAACTGCACGATTCAATAGTTGATTGCCTGAGACTTGCATAATGAAAATACACCCCTTTGAAAGATGTTTACAAAAAGTTCTTTCAAAATTAACTATTTGTCCCTCTGTCAGAGGTGTTTTGGAAATATTTGCGATGGAGTAAATAGCT
This sequence comes from Bidens hawaiensis, assembly GCF_021521415.1. NCBI lineage: Eukaryota > Viridiplantae > Streptophyta > Magnoliopsida > Asterales > Asteraceae > Bidens > Bidens hawaiensis. The sequence continues at coordinate 53,799 of NW_027496637.1, forward strand.
CTTCGAACGAATGCTTGGATCGAGTTGGAAAATGGAAAGATTTGTACAAGTTATATGTTTCTTCACCATTTTGTGGAAAAACCTTAGGTATGAAAATATTATACACATGTGACTCGATTGCTAAAATAGTGTCCCCCCAAAAAAAACATGTTTTTTTACCGACGTACAAAGAAGATATTTTGTTAAGTTGGTCTTATTTAATATGTCTACTGAACAAACATATTGACTAAAAATGCAAACTTACCGTCAAGATGGAAGAATTAAAACGATTTGGCTCAGATTTGTATAGTAGACCATGGTGGTTTCTACAACGGTTGCCAGTGGAGACCTTGGCACATGTCATCCACCGATTCCATCACCAACCAATGATATTAACTTTAGTCATCAAAACATTGTGTACTGTAAAATAACAACAGGGCAATTTGTGTATGTGAGTTATTCTAGCCGAAAAGCTCACTAGGAAATTGTATGTATACGAACAATACGATACGGAAAAACATTGTTACATAAAACTGAACTTTGCATATCGATCACTTGTAATTTATCGGTGGCTTGTACAAGACGACTTTCAACTTGCTGGCAACTCAAAACAACAAAATAGTCACGATTTATATAATATCAAAAATAGTTGTTTTTTACCTAGTAAAAAACACTATTCGTCGACTTGTAATTTCTCCAAATGACGTGTGCTTGTATAAGCAAGCTTTTACTAAATTCGGCTTAAAGCAATTTTATCAGTAGAGCAAGAGGATTACCCCACAATGGATGCAACGGAGGTTGCAAGCGGAGAACTAAAGATAAATCTCGCATTTTCCATCCTCTAACATTGCCTCGCCAAGTTGTATAGAATATCGTTCTTAGCATAGTTCACACAATCATCATTGCCGTTTCCCACCACGTAGGATGAAGCAAAGATATACATAGGCATGCAACGATTATATGGAGACCTAATTTTGAAATGTTACAAGAGAAACAAAGCAAACGGCCAGGAGATGGTGGTGGTAGGAAAAATATAGGAGATGAATTATGTAAGTCGTATAAATACGTTGCATGCTTTAATAATCATAATTTGATTTTTTTTAACAGTCGAGTATTTTTCCCCGCTAGTTATAATATCTGTACCCTTTCTCCAGCATGTAAGGCCAAAAATGTGACTTGTGATATCAACATATGAAACCCGTTATATATTTATGGTCAAGTTAATAATTAATGTGGGAGAGAAATCCAGACACAAGACGAGAGCTTCAGTGCACGAGTTTAGCTTCAACGGGGGAAACGATCTTCTAGAATGTTTTTGTTTTAGCTATAAATAGGACTTGTATGTTATGTTTATGTGTGTGTTTTTGATTGTGTAAACAACCACCCAAGGGGAGCTCACCTTGGGTGGGATCGGTTCGTTTAATGTTACGAATCTTTTGTTACTGGTTACGGATTCGTTCAATATTATCTTTATATTATTTGTTCGATCGTTAGTTTATACCGCACCCGTCTCGAGCACTTATCAAGAACAAAGCCGTTTGTTGTCGGATCCGGTTTCGGGACCTACAATTGGTATCAAAACGGGTCGAATCTTATTATTCAACTTGTATATACAAGTTGTGTTAATGCAACAACAACAACAACAACAAAAACAATAATAAGAGCAGCAGCAGTGGTAATACTAATTCTAATATGGGAAAGCTAAAAAAACTAAAGAGTGTAATTGTATATACAAGTTGTGTTTATGCAACAACAACAACAACAATAATAATAATAGCAGCAGCAGTAGTAATACTAATTCTAATATGGGAAAGCTAAAAATACTAAATAGTGTAATTGTATATACAAGTAATGTTTATGCATGATTTTATTTGCTAATCAATTTTGTGTTTGAAAAGCTTCTTCAACCAACTCTGAATTTTGCTGGTGACTATTTGATTAAGAAGAAAAAGCCTTATAGTGTAGTATAATTAATGGTATTAGTGGTGTACTTACGTAATGTCTGGATACTATGATTACACTAATCTATACTTATTATATTACACTATACGTATAGTGTAGTGTAATTACTTGTATTAGTAGTGTAATTATGTTAATGTCCAGATACTATAATTACACTACACTATAAGTATAGTGTAGTGTAATTACATTGATTCAAGAAGTTTTGCAAATACAACACAATGTGCACATGCTATAATTACACTACCAGATAATTCCACTACAATATATCAAATGAAACTACTTACCGTTTATGTAATCTAAATCAATACTAAATTGTTTTATGTAAATTAAACTTCCATTTTGCAATATCGTCAATTTTTATTCAATTCGTGGATATTGGAAGGTTTAATCGAAAAGTCACTGTGTATGAAGTTATAATTTGTGGTGAGATGGTAATCGATTGAGAATATCACTTGTTTAATTTGCTTAAGTTATTGAATATACATATCAAACTAATGTCAATTGGTTGAATCTACCAACCGGGTTTGCATCATAGATATTTAGTTTAATTACACTAATTGTATATATAATTACATTATTTGATTCATATAGTTACCACAGCCTTTTAATATGTATTTGATCCAACCCATAATAAAAAATTAATTCTTTGTATATATCTATATTCTTTTTGTTATAAATTAATTTTACTTATAAACTTCAAAAATACTATAAAGCTAAAGATAATTTATTTCTAAAAAAATTATTTTTGTGGCGCATAACTTTTATTATAATTTATTATTTTTAGAATTTAAATTTTAAATTTTCTCTAGTTTTTGTAAAAGTATAGAAGATTGGTAATTAAAATTGAATGAAAAAGGTGATAATAATATGACAATGGTGCTCTGTGATTTGGTTTCCTTATGAGATGTGCTTTGGAAATCAGGCATTATACTCACCAAAACAACATGAAATATAGTAGCGTATTAATGCATTGTTTTTTTTATTGTTTCAAACATTATTGTACATCGTTTGCCTCCTAACCGTTGTTAATAGTACGTGCATGATATGTGTATTGTTTCTTGTATTTTGCTTAAATGTTAAATATTATTTTTCATCAATTACCCGTGTAGCACACTAACGGGTGGATTGAAGAGCCACCCTTAATTATGGTAATTCTAAGCAAAACATGAGCGTTTACATGTTATTTTAAGGATTTAGGTTACTACTGTATATGTTGCGTGTTTGTAGGTACAAGGCTATAATTAATGGCGATTCAAGTGAGCTATGATGGAGAGGAACAAAGAACTCGAGAGTTGGTGATGGAAGTCAACAAGTCAAAGAAGAAACAAGGAATATGGGGCTGAGGCTACTACCGTATGCTACGGTAGAGTTCCAGCGTAGCGGCCTGGTGTAAACAGATTGAGGCTGGCGTAGTGACTTTCAAAGCCACCGTAGCTTACGGTGGACCCTGACGCAGAAATTGTAACTGCCATTTAAGGCTGTTTTGGGATGACTTTTGGGTATCTTTTTCATTGTTTTTGATTAGAGACACTTAGGGAGGCGATTTGGAGGAGCTATAACTCAATTTTGAGTTATTTAAACATTGGAGACTTGTTTTTGATTCATATGCACATTGTAATCGAAGGGATGATGACTCGAATCATGTTCGGCTAATTTCCTTTGTGTTTTCCCTCGGATTGTAAGGTTTCATATTGTTTGTTGATTGAATGTTTATGCAATTGCTGAGACGGTAATTTATTATTATTGATTTCATAATTACGATGTCTATGTATTGATTGATAAGTTGTTAGTTTGTTTAATTCGTGTTCTAAACCGTCGGTTCTTGGTGTTATAGGCAATCGGGATTAATCGGGTGGAATTCGGGGTTGGATAATCTAATTGATTTTGAGTGATAACCTTGCAATTGTTAATCCAAGTACTTAGTCCTCAATTATCACATTCACTTGCATATTCATGAATTATGTTTTATAGTTCGTCTCAGACTAAACGTTTTCATTAACATTCATTGAAACATGAAACCGAGGGAAAGCATATCCTCTCGTCTTTGATTAAAAAAAAACAGTGTTAAGTGTTTTAGTTAATTTTCGTTAATCAAACAAAACAATCAAAACTTTGAAATTTCGTTTTAAGCATTTAGTTTAAATTTAGTTAATCTATAAAACTACTTGGTAACACATATTCCACAAACTCTTCGTGTTCGACACTCATTTACCACTATTTAATTAGTTGTATTTGGTTTATTTTTGCGCGAGTCTTCGACCTCACGTCACACACGGTTCTCAAGAAAATATTATTTGTTTATATATGTAACGAGACACTCACTCGATAAAATTTAAAAATAAAAATTGTAAGGTATATAATTTCATCTTTTTAACTCTCAATAAGGGCCCTGATTTCTTTCTTTGCTTTAGGTCAGCAATATGGTTGGCTGTCCCCAGTGGAGGATCCAGGATTTTTTTCTAGTGGGTTCGCTATTTTTAGGTGCTCTGAATCATAGGATTGGGCATAAAAATTTTCCGGTCGATTCAACGGTTTGGGTCGGTTAAGGTTAATCACATAATAAAAGTACGATACAGTAATTTAAAGAAAACGTCTCCATTAAAAAACAACGGATAATTCGCATGTCTGGTCAGTCACTCCAAAATGAGATTAGAATCTTAATTCCCATGTCGCAAAATTATAAACACTATTAAGCTTCAGGGTCATAATCGCATTTTGAGATGCCAAGGCATAATAATTTGTCATTTTGAAGGCTTTGTGTATAATTTGTCAAAAGATGAAATTTAAGGGTGAAAAATGAACAAATATGAAAATATGAAGACGAATGGGTAGAGAATGAGGATTTAGCTAACGAATGAGTCTTAGTTAATGAATGCAAGCTGTTAGCGAACGAGTGAGTTTAAGGGAGTTTAGCGAATTAGTGATAAAGTGATGAATAATGTAGAATAAAGATGAATAGAACGAATGAGCAATGAATACCGAGAACGAATGAGTAATGTAAAGATAACAAATGAGTGAACGAATGAGTGAACACTGTAACGAATAAGTCATTAGAACGGTTATAACGAACTTCTAACAACCTAGCGAATTAATCCAAAAACTATAGCGAATGAGCTCAACCAACATCAACAAATTAGCGAATGTGTTCATGTCTTCAAACTCAAAACCCAGATTATTGATCAAATCAAATCCACAATAATTCAACACCTAAACATCACCAATCTACTCATAAACACTACTCAAACAAACCCGAACCAATTCTGAACACCAATTAAACCTCAAATCAGTCAAATTATATCTAATTTTGACTAACTCAAAGTCAAAATCTAAATATTCAAACCATTGTTTGCTCCCTATCAATTCTAAATTACATCAAATTGAACACCATAGTTCAATTCACTCAAGTCAAATCAAACTCTGATCAATCCGAACAAACCTCAATGCAATTTACACTCAATTATCAAGTTAATTGTCCTTTATTGATACATTTTCAGTCCGTTCTAAGTCCATCAATTCTTTAACCAATTCAATCTCAAACACAATCAATTTAACTAATCAATTACAACCCATCAATATCAATTAGACATCCTCTTGAAGCTCTAATACCACTTGAGGAACCACGTGAATGATCATCATGATTCAATATGTTTAAATCTAGCCTTGTGATATAATCAATTGCTTATGATTACATCTACTGTGTGTAACTATGTGTGTTGAGAGTGAAATTTGGTAGAATAACGAGATGATATCAAATAATAACTTGGAACTCTTAATTAAGAAACAGATACATGGGTATTTATAGAAGAAGGGCTCATTCGCTATACAAGCATAGCGAATAAGCCGCATTTGCCACGCCATTCTCTAGACATCCCCCAAGCGAATGGTCTTAAACGCAATCTCTCTCATTCGTTAACATCCTCTAATGAATGAGGCAACAAAACTGTGCATTCGCCATACAAGCCATAACGAATGTACTATATATAATTACAAAACTAACCGCTATATATTATATCTGTTACAAAATAGGATAAACAAAGAACGTGAAGAGTATCAACAAAAATAGGACTAGATTTGAATTGGACTATAGGAAGATGGTCTCTTTGTAATTTTGTTTTCTAGTTGTGTAGTTGCGAAGCTTTTTGTTAGTGGGGTGTTTAGCTTATGCTTGTTTTTTTGACTTTCTAGAAAACACGAAAAAGAAGCTTGAAATTGAGATAGTAGACTTTGGGTGAAATGTGATAAGACAACTTGTATCTTTCATTGTTATTATAGGGGCATGTGACGGTATCCATATTTTGACTTTCACACGAAATTTTTTATTTGTATTTCTATGGATTAAAAAAACATACTTGTTTTTCACATGATTTTTAAAAATATTTTAAAATTTAAGTATTCTGGTATTTAATTTTGTTGCAACTTCATTAAGCAATTTATAATTTATTAAATGTGAGGTCTTTTTAATTAAACCAGTGTTGATAAAAAAAAACAAAAATAAAAAAACAATGGTTAGCAATCATTAACTAAAGTTCATCTAGAACACATGATTTACAGTTTAGTTAGTATAAACCTCTCCACCTGCATAATAGAAATACGACAGCCTTTTGTTAATTAGGGCCTATCCAAAAGGACTTTTGACAAAAAAAAGGACTTATTAACTTTTCAAAAACTCACAATATCATAACTTATCAAAAACTCCTTCTTTATACTATTTATAAGTTAAAACATAAAAGACCTTATGATTTTGTGAAACACTTTATCAACTTATTAAAAAAGTAAATAAGTTATAAGGAGCATAAATAAGCAAATCCCAAACACTGTATTAGACTATGTGTTGTCGTTGAAGCCGGGTTCTGAATTCATCTAATAATATTGTGTCATACAGTACTGACTAGATACCGATTGAATACTCGCTAAAGCTGCCTGAGCATACAGTTCATGAGAACGATGGCTTCAGCGAATTTTATGATTTTTTAATTTAAAACAAGAATATATATTACTAGATAACTTTTATAATAAAGATAAAAATTATTTAAATAAAAACCAAACTTATATAAATTATATAAAAAACCAAAATTATATACTAGTTTTATAAAATCACAACCCAAACAATACAAATTATAATAAATATAATGTATTTAAAAACATAAAATAGAAAAAAGAAAATTTAACCCATGTCCAATAATCTTCAAACATAAAACAGCCCAATAATCTTCTCCACCCCTTCCTTTTTCCTTTCTTCTTCAAACATAAAAAACCCAAGTCCAATAATCTTTCATAGTGGATCGCAAAAGTATATTCGTGCCACGACTCATGGGATGCCGGTATGATGAGCGCTATCTACATGGCTCGCGCCACCCCCTTCGCGGTTCCACTCGTCCGCCCACTAACGGACGACAACACATAGTCTTAGTCTCAAGTTTTATCTGTGATTTGGGAACTTTTTCTTACGAGGTTCTTTTTGGAGTACAATTTCAAATACTACTAATTCTTATCCATGAATTCTACCAACTCTGATGTAGTGGGGTATGTGGCATGTGGGTGGGGCCAAGGAGCCGGATAATAATAATAATAATAATAATAATAATAATAATAATAAGTATTTTCTCCTTTTGTTGATGAGGCACTTGATTTAAATGGTCAACAATGTATGGCAATACTCAAAGCTATCACGATTTGATTGCAATCAAGGGCTCCCAAACTGCACGATTCAATAGTTTATTGCCTGAGACTTGCATAATGAAAATACACCCCTTTGAAAGATGTTTACAAGAAGTTCTTTCAAAATTAACTATTTATCCCTCTGTCAGAGGTGTTTTGGAAATGTTTGCGATCGAGTAAATAGCTCTTCGAACGAATGCTTGGATCGAGTTGGAAAATGGAAAGATTTGTACAAGTTATACGTTTCTTCACCATTTTGTGGAAAAACCTTAGGTATGAAAAAACTAAAGAGTGTAATTGTATATACAAGTTGTGTTTATGCAACAACAACAACAATAATAATAATAGCAGCAGCAGTAGTAATACTAATTCTAATATGGGAAAGCTAAAAAAACTAAATAGTGTAATTGTATATACAAGTAATGTTTATGCATGATTTTATTTGCTAATCAATTTTGTGTTTGAAAAGCTTCTTCAACCAACTCTGAATTTTGCTGGTGACTATTTGATTAAGAAGAAAAAGCCTTATAGTGTAGTATAATTAATGGTATTAGTGGTGTACTTACGTAATGTCTGGATACTATGATTACACTAATCTATACTTATTATATAACACTATACGTATAGTGTAGTGTAATTACTTGTATTAGTAGTGTAATTATGTTAATGTCCAGATACTATAATTACACTACACTATAAGTATAGTGTAGTGTAATTACATTGATTCAAGAAGTTTTGCAAATACAACACAATGTGCACATGCTATAATTACACTACCAGATAATTCCACTACAATACATCAAATGAAACTACTTACCGTTTATGTAATCTAAATCAATACTAAATTGTTTTATGTAAATTAAACTTCCATTTTGCAATATCGTCAATTTTTATTCAATTCGTGGATATTGGAAGGTTTAATCGAAAAGTCACTGTGTATGAAGTTATAATTTGTGGTGAGATGGTAATCGATTGAGAATATCACTTGTTTAATTTGCTTAAGTTATTGAATATACATATCAAACTAATGTCAATTGGTTGAATCTACCAACCGGGTTTGCATCATAGATATTTAGTTTAATTACACTAATTGTATATATAATTACATTATTTGATTCATATAGTTACCACAGCCTTTTAATATGTATTTGATCCAACCCATAATAAAAAATTAATTCTTTGTATATATCTATATTCTTTTTGTTATAAATTAATTTTACTTATAAACTTCAAAAATACTATAAAGCTAAAGATAATTTATTTCTAAAAAAATTATTTTTGTGGCGCATAACTTTTATTATAATTTATTATTTTTAGAATTTAAATTTTAAATTTTCTCTAGTTTTTGTAAAAGTATAGAAGATTGGTAATTAAAATTGAATGAAAAAGGTGATAATAATATGACAATGGTGCTCTGTGATTTGGTTTCCTTATGAGACGTGCTTTGGAAATCAGGCATTATACTCACCAAAACAACATGAAATATAGTAGCGTATTAATGCATTGTTTTTTTTATTGTTTCAAACATTATTGTACATCGTTTGCCTCCTAACCGTTGTTAATAGTACGTGCATGATATGTGTATTGTTTCTTGTATTTTGCTTAAATGTTAAATATTATTTTTCATCAATTACCCGTGTAGCACACTAACGGGTGGATTGAAGAGCCACCCTTAATTATGGTAATTCTAAGCAAAACATGAGCGTTTACATGTTATTTTAAGGATTTAGGTTACTACTGTATATGTTGCGTGTTTGTAGGTACAAGGCTAAAATTAATGGCGATTCAAGTGAGCTATGATGGAGAGGAACAAAGAACTCGAGAGTTGGTGATGGAAGTCAACAAGTCAAAGAAGAAACAAGGAATATGGGGCTGAGGCTACTACCGTAAGCTACGGTAGGGTTCCAGCGTAGCGGCCTGGCGTAAACAGATTGAGGCTGGCGTAGTGACTTTCAAAGCCACCGTAAGCTACGGTGGCCACCGTAGCTTACGGTGGACCCTGACGCAGAAATTGTAACTGCCATTTAAGGCCGTTTTGGGATGACTTTTGGGTATCTTTTTCATTGTTTTTTATTAGAGACACTTGGGGAGGCGATTTGGAGGAGCTATAACTCAATTTTGAGTTATTTAAACATTGGAGACTTGTTTTTGATTCATATGCACATTGTAATCGAAGGGATGATGACTCGAATCATGTTCAGCTAATTTCCTTTGTGTTTTCCCTCGGATTGTAAGGTTTCATATTGTTTGTTGTTGAATGTTTATGCAATTGCTGAGACGGTAATTTATTATTATTGATTTCATAATTACGATGTCTATGTATTGATTGATAAGTTGTTAGTTTGTTTAATTCGTGTTCTAAACCGTCAGTTCTTGGTGCTATAGGCAATCGGGATTAATCGGGTGGAATTCGGGGTTGGATAATCTAATTGATTTTGAGTGATAACCTTTCAATTGTTAATCCAAGTACTTAGTCCTCAATTATCACATTCACTTGCATATTCATGAATTATGTTTTATAGTTCGTCTCAGACTAAACGTTTTCATTAACATTCATTGAAACATGAAACCGAGGGAAAGCATATCCTCTCGTCTTTGATTAAAAAAAAAACAGTGTTAAGTGTTTTAGTTAATTTTCGTTAATCAAACAAAACAATCAAAACTTTGAAATTTCGTTTTATGCATTTAGTTTAAATTTAGTTAATCTATAAAACTACTTGGTAACACATATTCCACGAACTCTTTGTGTTCGACACTCATTTACCACTATTTAATTAGTTGTATTTGGTTTATTTTTTCGCGAGTCTTCGACCTCACGTCACACACGGTTCTCAAGAAAATATTATTTGTTTATATATGAAACGAGACACTCACTCGGTAAAATTTAAAAATAAAATTTGTAAGGTATATAATTTCATCTTTTTAACTCTCAGTAAGGGCCCTGATTTCTTTCTTTGCTTTAGGTCAGCAAAATGGTTGGCTGTCCCCAGTGGCGGATCCAGGATTTTTTTCTAGTGGGTTCGTTGTTTTTAGGTGCTCTGAATCATAGGATTGGGCATAAAAATTTTCCGGTCGGTTCAACGGTTTGGGTCGGCTAAGATTAATCACATAATAAAAATACGATACAGTAATTTAAAGAAAATGTCTCCATTAAAAACTACGGATAATTCGCATGTCTTTGCCGTTGGTGTAGCTATACAATTGGGCTTATGACCGTGTTTTTTCATACGGTTAAAACTATGCTTAAATTTCATCTAGACAGATAAAATTTCATAAACATAAATACAAATGCTGCAATTGCATACACATTTATACTTAGAACAATCCTATTTGTTTAATTAGACAACATCTTCATCTTTTTAACATATCTAGATATATATGAAGCAAATGCATCGTAAATAATTTATTATGTAGAGTGTGAGCTCTAGGGTGAAAAAAAAAGAACCCTAAATATGTTTCGAATAAAAAATATTAGAAAACATGCAGCAAGAGAGAGTTGAAATTAGGTATCTTCAATTATAAATTAGAGACTTAACCACTAGAGCAATTGTTCAATTTGCGTATGGGTTCACTCTGTATTTTATAGGTGGTTTCACTCCAGTTTCTTTTTATAGACGTTCTACTAAAAATCCAAAACTCAGTGGGTTCCCGTGAATCCGGTGAACCCACAGTGGATCCGCCCCTGGCTGTCCCTAGTCGTATAGATGATTCGACCACGATTTTTTCAATAATTTCATCGTATTCTCATTTATATGGATCATGCCATGATTAAACATAAATTGGACGTCTCTTGTAAAAGCTCATGACAAAAGATCATGACTAAGCACACAAAATCAAATTTATTTTTGAGAATAAGTGGCACAATGCGATAAAGATACATGCATCTTAAATAGATTTAAGAATTATTTTGGAGAGCTTTGTAGCAGATTAATTAGTTTCTCCAGATTAATCACAGATGAACCAGAGGGAAATGTGCATGCTGCCTCAGCCTTGTTCTTCAAATCAATGACATTCTTTCTCATCTGTTTTCCCTTTTCTCCATTCATCAAGTCAACCACTAACTTCGAAACTTCATCTCTCTTAACATTATTGTCGATCTCCAAGGCAATCTTCCACTTATTGCAGCTTAACCAGCAATTCGGTCGTTGATCAGAGAAAAATGGCCAACAAATCATTGGGACTCCATAACAGATACTTTCGAGTGTTGAATTCCATCCACTATGTGTTAAAAACCCTCCTATTGACGGGTGATTTAGAACCTTTTCTTGTGGGCACCAACTAACAAACATCCCTCTATTGCTTGTCTCTGCCAAAAACTCGGGTGGAAGCTCAACAGAATCACCACCCACAAGGTCCGGTCGTATCACCCATAGGAATGATTGATTGCTCTTAGCGAGCCCCCAACAAAACTCAACTAGTTGTTGAGGTGTTATCACAGTGATGCTACCAAAATTTACATAAATAACCGACAGCGGCTCTTTGCCATCTAACCATTCTAAGCACTCAGGCTCTTCTTTCCAAAGACTTGATTGAATGGAATCTAGAGATTTATCAGCATTATTATTCTCAAGAAGATGCAAAGGGCCTATGCCGTAGCACTTAGGGAGCTTTAAAGAGAGCGTATCTAGAATATCATATTCTAGCTCATTAAAAGTGTTGAAAATAACGGCCTTTGCGGTTTTTGCTCTCTCTATTTCCTTCAGTATAAATTCAATCATATACTTTTCACCAGGATAAACCATTCTAGAAAAAGATGGAATATCTTTTAGGCGTATTCCCGACATGGCGGGGATACAATCAATGACTGTATCCAAATATCCATTTACTAAATAACTTGGATCTGCACAAAAATAAATAAATAAAATAATAATTTATTTGGATACAAGTTAGCATCAAATTAGTTTGCTTAATTTGAAAGGTGGCACCAAATTACTATTACTTTACTATTTATATAATAATTAAGAGTATTGGAGCCGTAAAGGCATCGATTAGGCCATGTGGCGGCCAATCACCGTCCACATTAAATTTTGGGTTTTTTATATTTATGTTTATTTTCGATACTGTATCAAAAATAACTAAAACCATCTGTTATGTTTTAGTTTCAATACCATATGGAACACAACCGAAGCCGACTGAATTTGTGTCAACTCAGCGCCACAACGCGTGGAACTGACAGCGCTCGGGTTTTACCAACTGAATCTGTTTTAAGTATTTTATTTGCGTTAATCTTTCTATAAAGTAACGCTTAGGTTTACCAACGTTGTTTATATAGTACCGTACTGAGCGTAAACGAAACCGAAGGTTTACCGACATTGTTTATATAGTAACGCTTAGGTTTACCAACGTTGTTTGCTCTGGTTTTACCAATGTCCAGGTTTTACCTATCGAATAAACATTGTTTCAAACATTTTATTTATTTACATGCTAATATTTTTAAATATTAATTTGACAATTTTTTTTTAGGTTTTGAAGATTAGGTTTTACCAACGTTGTTTATACATAATCAATTCTTACCAAATTCGCATCGGCTCGTTGTTGTAACGCTCGAATTTACCTTACATGGTTTTACCAACTCTCGGGTTTCAAGGCTCGGGATTTACCAACCCCTGGGTTTACCAACCAAATTCACATTGGCTCGTCGCTACAATGCCCCAGTTTTATCGACCGGATTTTCGACGCAATACTTGCGGGAAAACCATTGCTGTTACCGCTACGACTTTTTAATCTGTAAATTTATTTTAAATTTATACAAGTTTCGCTATTGTTTCTTGCGTTTATTAATTTTTTTAATTCAGTGTTAGTATCTTAACGAACGTAACCCGTACCAATCGAAGAACCACCATTTGTGTGCCATTGCAACACGATGAGTAAATAAACACATCCGACTTGTCCAAAGCAACGCACCGGGTATAACGCTAGTATAGTATTATTAAGAGGTTTGATGCCAAAAAGAATTTTTTGTATATTTTATTTGCTTTGTTTTGTTTTTAGGTAAATCATTTTGGTCTACAACCAATTATTTTGTCTTGGTCTATTGGTTGTTGTTGATTTGTTAATGCCTAGGAAATATTATATTAGGGAAGAGGAAAGGGTGCAAGTTCGAGGCTCAATTCTATGGGAAAAATTCTTGGTGATTTTTTTGCGTGAGACTTCGTTTCTTTGAAGCCCAACATCTTTCCTAATCGAAATTTTGACCTGCAACAGCCCTAGAAACGACGGCGTCCCAAGAACCAATTGTACCACCATCCAATACCAGTTAACTTTTACAGATCAGCACCACCAACTCCAACTTCTTCACATCTTTCAAGATTTGTTACAAGCTTATGGTGGCAAGAAATCCAACAAATAGTGCCTTTGCAAGCTAAACCCTACTCCTAAGACGAAGATCACAGGTATAGTGGCGAGACACGAGTCGTGACCACCTTGGTGACTCGTTGAGAACACCCCCTATATGTGGTAGTTCAAATCACATGGCGACTACCATGAAAAATGTGTCCCATTCTTGTGGGCAAGAACACTTTGAAGGGGCGGGCAATTGATACGATCCTAAACATTAATTCAGTTTAACATATATTAATTAAGTTTATTATTACTTAGTTTCCTTATATTCTAGGGTATTTTTCAAACAACAGTAACCAAATTTCAAAAGTGTTTCAGTTAGGTCCCTCATGGAATTTTTGCTCAGACCGGTAACTAAATCTTCAAATCGAGCCTCTTTGTTTGTTTTGTGCATCAACTAAGCGATGGATGAGAAGATGTGGAGGTCGGGATCTAAAAGTATATGTAGTTATATTTAAATGAATTTGAAAAACGTTAATTATATTAAAAATAAAAAAATATTAATAAAATCCACGACACCACTATACGCCAACACAACAAAAATAGATAAAAGATTTCGTCGTTCAAAAAAAAAATGCTGAAAAACATATTTAAACCTATATAATTTGAAAAAAATATGAATGTAAGTGAGTTGATTGAAACATTTTTTTTAAACTTAAGTGACCTAATTATATTATATTTTAATTAGGTTTTCTTATTGTTTATCTTTTCCTATTTTTGTGTGTTGGTTTTCCTATAAAAAAGATTGTAATCTTCGTTTGAGAATAATTTTTTTTGAAAAATAATTAGAAAATTGTTCCAACTTCGTTTTCTTTCTTCTCTCTTGTTCTTGAAGCTTAGCCAACTCTATAGGGCTACCGAATTGACCATTTCAAATCGGTCTGTATCATATTCCCGAATTAGAACAAAAGAAATTTGGATAGGACATATATGGCCTTGTTTAGCAGCATTCCTAAATCCCTTTATAATATTCAACACATCAGTGTGATGTTTAATGAGTGTGAATGCGTTATTTTTTGGAGCAGGTATGAAAGTTATGTAGCAGTTTTTTTCCCATGTAAAGTACTGTCAACACTGATCAAGACCTTGACAAACTAGGAAACTTGTTTGCAACCATGAATTCATCAGGTATCATCTAGTCTTTAACCAATGTCTACTATGAAATATTTCTTTCTATATGGGCCAAAACATGTACAATAAAGTTTTGTGAGAAGTATATTTAACTTGATTGTACAATAAATGGGGAGAATCTTTACCTTTGAGTGGTATCAAACCTTTTTGTTCTAGAATGGCAGTCTGATCGTAACATAAGAGGGAACCCGGTCCCGATGTCCATAAGAGAACTGCCGGAATACCCAATTCTTCGGCCACAGGGAGGGTGTAACCCATATACAAATCGGCCAACAAGCAAGTCACCGGGGAATAATCAGCACTCGCTTTAGCGAAGACACTTTTAATTTGACCCAAACCCTTTGCAAAGATGGACTTGACTAAAGATGGTGTGTCCGGATGGACATTGGGGTTTTTCGGTGGTGGAAGACCATCAGAATAGGTCTCGAAGTGGAAGGAAGGGAGACCCTTTAGGGCGTTAGAGCCTAGTGATCTCTGAAGGCGTCGGTGGTCGTACTCAGTGATGACAAAGGTGATCATGAAACCGTTGGAGTGAAGGAGTTTTGCAAGTTTTAACATTGGGTTAATGTGACCTTGTGCTGGGGCTGGTATGCACACTGCATGTGACTTGTGTTCTTGTGTTGAACCCATGTTTCTCTCTCTCTCTCTCTCTCTCTCTCTCTCTCTCTCTCACACACACACACACACACACACGCACACTTACAAAATGAGGACACAATAGTTAAGAGCCATGTAGTACTGCATTTATAGGCCACCGTTGAAGAATGTCACGTTTTAAAACTGAAGAAGAGAGATATAATTATTTCTCAAAGGAACTTATAAAAGATCTAATTTAGATTCAGTTTAATTAGTTAATATTCTTGTCAAAGGTCTTACCAGAGGTTAATTATGAAATCTTATATTTTGAGTAAAAAGAAGGATAACTGAATTTACACAATGATAACCAAGTTTTTAATCAATACTTTTATAATAACATTTGACTCATAACTGGGTCACTGGATGGATTAAAAAGAAGCATCATTCTGCCATGCATGTCTTCGATTTTTCTACGGTTCATTTTTGTCATCAATGAGGTTTTTTCTCGTCGATTTTTAATGGTTGGGTAAAAGTTAGTTATTTTATATATTAATTAGTTAATTTTAGGTAAATAAATGAATGAACATTGGTACTCAAGCATTGTTATGTGTTTTTAGGGACTTGGAAGTTATGGAGCTTATCGAGGATATTTACGAGCTTGGAATGAAGATTTGGAAGTGAGAGATTGGACGTGCACGCATCACGATGCAGTAAAGAGAAGAAAATAATAATTTTTGTGATTTGGCATATTTGCACGATGCGAAGATGCGCGCCAGACAACTTCGCGCGACGCGAAGTTGTAAGTCCCAGAGCCCAACTATTTTGTCCTTCGCGCGACACGAAGATGAAGCCCGAGCACCTTCACGCGACGTGAACCGACTTAAAACCGAAAAAATTTAGGTTTTGCCTTATATAAACACATTAACCTCACCATTCGGCATATCATGACTTCCAGAGGCAAAAGAGGCTGCTTAGGGCGATTTTCTACCATTCCAAGGCTTCCGGTTCATCTCGGGTTTGCATGTTCATCAAGATAAGTCATTTAATCGATATGTCGATGCTCGGTTAAGTCTCGTGTTCATTCTAGGTTAGGGTTTGTTATTTTAAACTTCTGACCAGATTCATATCCTTCATGTTTAAGAACTTGATTGAGTTATTGCTTATATCTTGTTTAATTATTGCTTGATTATTTAAACAATTTGTGTTTGAGATTATTAATTAAAACATCACTTCTTTGGTTTTGTTCATCAATACTTAGTGTTAGGCTCTTGTGTCATTGGACTATTGATCATCAAATATTGTTCTTTAATTGGTTTTCACAAAACATAAATTGGTAATTAGGTAGACCGATTTCAATTGTGTCATCAATTCGGTTAGGGTATCGTTTGACATCACAGTCAAACTACTAGGTCTAGTAATTATTGCGTAATCAAGATAGGTGAATCTGTAATTAAGTTGAAAATCACATCACTTGACTCTAGAATGAATGTTTTTATTAATAATATTTATAAATCTTTTTAAGTAATCGTTTAGTTTTAATTAAATCTTTCTCTAAAAACCGCTTGACATCGTCTGTCTACTTTAGTTATTAATTAATTTAGTAATATTAAAACTAGCACTTTTCTTGAGTCTCTGTGAATACGACCTTACTTACTCGTACTTGTTATAGGTATTTAAGTCTTTAAAATTAATTTTTTGACTAGACCACGACAACCTACCTCAATTTTGTCATCAATGAGATTTCTTTTCTTCTATTTATCAAGGATAACATACAATTTTTTCTATGTAACGCAAACAAATATACAATTTGTTATTAGTTATAACTAGTAAATTACCCGCGCGATGCGAGCGACGTTAGTCGATAAAATCCGGGCGTTGCATCGACGAGTCAGCACAATTTCGATCGGTATTGAATATGTTCGTTATGGTCTTGAACTAAACTTAAAAAATAAATTCGTCATAATATGATATTCAAAATAAAAAACCAAAATACATAAATAAATAAATAAATAATATAGCGATACTTGCATAGCGTATTATAAGACAAATTAACCATATTCATTTGGTCGGTAAACTCGGGCGTTGGTAAAACCCAAGACGTCACGATGGTGAGTCAACACAAATGCGATTAATATCGTTTACGTTCGTTACGTTATAAATATCGTTGGTAAAATTCGAGAGTTAAGGTTAAAACCTTAAAAATAAATTCGTGAAATTAACTTATAAAAAAAGTAACATGCGTGAAAATAAAATATTCGAAATGACATCTATTTGGTCGTTAAAACCTGGACGGTGGTAAACCCAAGCGTTGTTCCGGGCGTTGAGGCGGTAATTACTCGACGTGAATTTAGTTGGTTTTGGTTATGTTCGCTATAGTACCGGTACAAAAACAAAATATAAAATTTGAGGTGGGCCAATGGGGTGGCGTGATTCGATAAACTAGTTGTTGGGAAAACCCAAGCATTGTCGGTCGTGGGCATTTAGCTTGTAAGTCTATGTGAATTCGTTCGGCTTCCGTCATGTCTGATACAATACCGAACTAAAACACATAATATACCGGAAAAGAAATTTCAATTTACCAAAAATCAAGTTAGATAGTGTATTGCCGGTGACTGGACTCGAACTTACGCAATAATCACCCAGGAAACTTAGCATAAACATACCCAGTTGAATCACCACCCAACAATATTATCTAAAGTCAACAAAAGTAAATCCTAAATATCAAAATAAATGAAATAAGAACTATGGCGCCAAACATTTTTGTACATGAAGTTTGAACGAATATGTTTTTGTCCATATTACTATTACTGATAGCATGGGAAAGTAATGTTTAAAGCCTTTTGGGATAGTCCCATCATGTGCAGTGACGATTCCAGGAATTTAAGCAGTGGGTACTAAAAGTGTCAACTTAGAACAAGTCATCTCAAACTAAAACGGGTCAAACCAAAATGGATCGGGCCAAACCAAAATGGTAAAAATATTACATTAAACAAACTATGTATAGAAATTTAAGTAACACTCCAGATTACACAAGTATTCAAAAAATCTTCACCAATTCAATTACACAAATTTGTCTTTATGATCTTCATTGTCAAAAAAATCTCTCAACTGTTGTGGTTACAATAGGCAAAACTAATGTTAGGTTTAATAATCGATAAACCAAATGAAAAAGAAATATATTTGCCTATTTCCACCATAACTCTAGCAAGATCGGCAATACATTTCAAGGGAGCAAATCTTTGCAAGCTAGCCCCATTATAAAAATCATATGGATAAAACTCAAAATTTCATTAACTTGTTCATTTCTTACTCCCGTATAACCTGCAGATTCCAAATTTTCAATTGATGATGTAGCTAGACAATTAAACAATCTAGGGTTAATTGTTATTTTCCACAACAAAAATTTGGGCTTGGATCGTTGGGTTCAAAAAGTTGGGTTCGGGGAACTAAAACTTTTTCGTATTGGGGCACATGGACCTTTGTATCGAATATATTAAAGGTTTAAAAAAGAAATTATATATTTAAGGGGGTGCCTAAGCCCTCTCATGACCAACACTCTTACCATGTTTAAAGCTTGCAAATGTATTATGTACAAGGCATGCCACATATTAATACTCTTAGGTATACATGAACCGGAGAATACTCTCCTCCCCTCTTGTTTGGTTCTAATCGCATCACAAAACCACTCAACGCTTGGAATAAGTTTTTGTTAGAGCATTCACATCCTCTTCACCATATTTAGGGAGTAGTGTTTTTATAGTATAGAGAGTAGTTTAGGTTGTTGTGAGTGGAGCAGATAGAAATGAAATGATTTTCTGTAAATTTGAAAAGTTACTATTCACCCCAATAATTTTTTAATATTTGTTGAAAGTGGTTGTGAGTGAGAGAGAAAAATGTGATGATAAAAGTATGAAACAATATTATTTAATTAAAAATGAGTGAGAAAACTTAGTGTTTTTTAATGTAATTTTTGGTTTGTAGATAGCAGAAAGGATGAGAATGCTCTTATATTTTAACAAGTGACTCGAGTAATCAAGAACCAACCTACATTATCCTAGATTTGCTCAAACGATTAGAGCGAATCGATTAAAACATCTTACGGAAAGAACATAAAAATAAATAACCTAATGATGGGTTTACGAAAACAGTTTCCTGTTTGACAAGGTTTAAATCCTTATGACTCGTAGGCTGGCCAAGCTAGGGGGGAATACCTCTCGATCATGATGTTTCATCTCATTTTTAATTAACCATAGTTTAGGCTGTTTGATTATTGATCATTTGCAAAGTTTGAATTAAATACCATTTAAATTTTAGTTTGCTTAGCCTGTAACATATTCATTATAACCATTAGTCAGCCAAAGTAACCTTAAAATCGGAGGTTACAATTTCCAAGTTTGGCCATTGAGTGTAAAAAATATAGGTTTGTTGAAATGATTTGGTTCATATGGCGATTTTATTGTGGTTTCAATCTTAACTTAAAAAGTTGTTGCAGACGATTGCAAAACTTTGTTTAGAAAGAAATATTAACCGCATAAGTTTAATTAAACTTTTTTTAATAGTCCTTTGTTTAGAAAGAAGTTTAATTAAACGTTTAGGGTGTCAGAGCCTAGAGATATGAGAAGGAGTTGGTGGTCATACTGACGTAGGCTGTCGCAGTCTACTCAAACAATTAATTTTAAAACTTAAATACCTATAATAAGTACGGGTAAGTAAGGTCGTCTCCTCAGGGACTCAAGGAAAGTGCAAATTTATTTAATTTATAACTAATTATTTAACCTAAGTGGACAGACGATTTCAAGCGGTTTTTATAAAAAGATTTAATTAAGACTAATTATTATTTAAAAAGATTTGTAAACAATATTAATTAAAAAGCATTCATTCTAAGTTCGGGTTATGTGTTCTATACGTCAATCACAGATTCTCTAGTCTTTGGTTTTACAATAATTGCTAGCCCTATGGTTTGATTTATGATTACAAGCGATACCCTAACCGAATTGTTGACACAAATGAACCCGGACACCACAATTACCAATTCTATGTCTAGGATAATTAACTCAATGATAAGGTTTGATGATTATAGTTCAATGACACAAGAGCCTAACCCTAAATGTTGATGAACAACCAAACAAACGTTACACAAATCAATAATCACAAATACAATCTTTAATCAACCAAATAACTAATTAAGCAAGACAAATCATATAAATTCAATCAAGCTATAACCATTAAGCATTAGAATCTGATCAAAACAGTACTTCACACAAAACCTTAGCCTAGAATGAACACACATGATTAGCCGGACATCGACATAATCATTAAAGTACTTATCTTGATGAACATAAGATCTTAGGACAAACCGGAAGCTTCGGAATGGCTGAAAGTCGTCCTAGAACACCTCTTCTGCCTCTGGAAGTTGTTATTAACCGAATGGGGAGGTTAAGGGGTTTATATAAGGCAAAACCTAAATTTTTGGCCAACTTATGCATCTTCGTGTATCACGAAGATGTCCAAGCATGCTTCTTCGCGTATCGCGAAGGATAAAATAGTCACGGCCGACATACTGCAACTTCGCGTATAGCGAAGTTGCCCTTCTTTGCATCTTCGTGTATCACGAAGATGTAAAACTTCATATTTTTTATTTTCTTTTCTTGAATGCCTCGTGATGCGTGCACGTCCAATCTCTCACTTCTCGATCTTCGTTCCAAGCCCGTAAATATCCTCGTTAAGCTCCATAGTTTCCAATATCCTGAAACACGTAAACAATGCTTGAAGTACCAATGTTCATTCGATTTTTTAACTAAATATAAGTAATTAATATGTAAAACTAGCTAACTTTTACCCAACCATCACATCCCCACACTTATCCTTTTTCGTCTCGAAAAAGACTTTGTAATGGAATCAAAATCAAAGATCATTCTCAAAATTCTTCATAGATTATCTTAATTAAGCACAAGAACATAAAAACCACAATTGCGACCCACGCCTTAATACTTACCGGGAAAAATAAGGTGCGACAGTTTTATTGGTTCATATAATTAAAATGGAACCCACACCTCAAAGCCCTGAAGCCGCCTTACCATGTTTCATTATAGTTTTACCGAACCAGACCACTCAACTTGACTTAAACCTTAAGATTAGACGGTCAAAATTTTGCACATTTGTACAATTTTTCAAGCCCATATGTAATAGCTACGACAATCTTGGATATTTTTATCGAACCAAAACCCAAACTTAAGTATTAAAGTCTACCAAAATGGCCATTAGATACGATTAAGGTGCAATTAGGTAACCAACTAGTAAATAGCCCCCACACATGACATACCACCATTATCAAGCAATACCTCGAAGTCTATCACCATATGTGAGTAGGCACGAGTTCATCTGTAGGGCTTACATATGACGTGTCCCGTGTGGTCCGTTTCTTAGTGGTAATGAGACGCGAGCACGAGGACCTCATATGACTAACAGCGTGGATGATCAAGTCAGTAGTGAATTTGTACTTTTAAAGCACGTTTTGTGATCATGTTTATTGACTTATGAATTGGCAGATAAACTGCAGGTTTGCTCTTTTTAAGCTTTTTTAATATGAATAAATTCACTTAGGATTTACGCATACTAGATGATAAACCGCATACCGACCCATGGTCTCGGTTCCCCGGGGCATCCCATCAATACAGGATTTAAGGCCATAAAACCATACGCCTATGAAGTGTTAGCCACTTAACTAGCAGTTTTTTCATTTATATTTATATCACAAGCCATTTAGCATACTCTAATATTAAGCCTATCCAACCATTGTACTATAGACTATTCCTATTAAAATATAGTTTTCATGATCAAATCTAATAGTAAGGCTTGAGAATGGCCTAATCTTTCATTCCATTCCTTATACATGCTTAGCTAAACAAACAAAACCCTGAAGGCGTTTCCCACTAAAAATCAAGCATTTAAAGTTCAATTAAGTCAACAACCAAATTATCCTTTCATTCTTATGGCTGAGCCTACCAATACATCTCAAATTACGCGTGTTCCCGTTTTAGTTATCTCTTATTATATAATAATTTTGAAAAATAATCCCCTGATTTTTCTATCATTTTTTATTATTTTGCAAAAAAAATAATAATAATTCAAGGAACATTAAAACTTTTAAATTTTTAATTTCTCCCCCATCCCCACACTTGAGGCAAACATTGCCCTCAATGTTTAAAATTTAAGACATAGAATAGGGACGGGATTTAAAATTCACTTGATAATTTTCAAACCAGGCCTAATGTGATGGTGGTTATTAAATACATACAAAAATACAATTACACTTTTAACACAAAAACTAATAAAATAAATAAGGTTATGAAAAACGAAATCACCTGATAGAAAATATAACTCTCATGTGCAACTCTCGTGCCCTCGGTGATGCTCTCGGTGAACTTAGCTCTTTCAACTCTCAAAATAAAATCTGCAAACTCTCAAACATGTAGAAGCAAGCTTCTCACAAATGTTAAAAATATAAGTCTTTTAAACCGTTTGCAAAACAATTAATTTTAAATTACCAACCAATTATTAATTAATTCATAACCAAATTTGTTAAATGAGTAAAAATGTTAAAAGACCTAACTCACTTTCATAGGAATCACGGTTGCATTTAGCGTATGCAACAAGCCCTTTAAACCCTCCCCCCCCCCCCGGTAGCCCGGGTGGACGAGTATGGTCTCGTGAGGGTTTATAGTGAACTACACCCACAAAGTTCAACTACAAAATATACAAGTACCTGAATACTAGGCCGGGTTGCCTCTCAGTTAGCGCTAAGTTTTTGTTAAGGTCTTCAGCCAAACCATTACCTCATTTTGCGTTTATGGTGGTCAAATGGAGTGCTTACCTTCCTCCACCTCGTTCTTCTTACTCCTCCAACATAGTGGTGAATTGTCCATGACACTCCATCTTGGCCCGAAACATGCCAATCTTCTTTGTTCATTTTCAAACCCCGATGGCTTCCTCACCTTCTCCTTCTTTGGCGATTTCTCCTTACTTGTCTTACATGTCTCATCATTAACCACCTTTTTTCTTGCATGTTTGAAATCATCACCTGACTTTGCCACTTCTGCAACACGTATCTCTACCGCATTTAGCTCCTCTTTTTCTCTCTCCCGCTTCGACCTATCAAACACAAAACTTTCTTCTTTGGTGTCATCCTCACGTATACGAGGAAGACACATGTTAGTAGCACCTGACCTAAAAGATTTATTTTCACAAGAATAATCAAATAAATTTGAAAAGATATGCAAAACTAACTTACGATTACCAAAGGTCATGCACAATGTTCCGTCTTGGCATTTGATGTTGCCAAAAACGGTCTACCCAATATCACTCTCGGCTCTTCTTCATTCTCTACCGGCTCATAATCTAGAACAAGAAAATCTTCAGGATAGTAAAAATCACCAACCTATATTGCAACTCCAACCAACTTCCCTCAAGGCCGTCTTCGAGTGAAATCAGCTAACACCAATGTGGTGTCAACTTCTTGTAAAGGTCCAAACTCAAACCGGTCATAAACACTCCCCGGTAGAACACTTACACTCGCACCATAATCAACTAGCGCCTTAGTGGTCTTGAACTCTCCAATCTGAATGGGAATAAGTGGTGCCTCTGTTTCAAATTCTTCAACTATGTCGTCCACCCCATGATCTTCAATGGTGATTGCACTAATGTGTACGGTTTTACCATTTAATGAACTGCTACTCTGATGGCTCGGGTTTTTCACAGTATCACTTGGTAGCTTGGATGGATTCCTTTTCAAACTAGCTTTAGAAGCTCCTGCAACTGATCCAGCCGCCGACTTGACACAGGAACCACCAAAGAAGAAGAGAAAGACGCACATTGTATCAAGTCGTGCGTGTGCCCGCATGCTCAACTACCCTTATCATGACGATTCGTTGATCGTTTATATGAAGTATGATAAGAGGAACAGTGTTTGGGCCATCAGAAGATACAGAGGAGACCTTATTTATCTCGACCACCACCAGCTGAAGACATTACCAGAGCTTGATCTCAACTACTTCAAAAAAGCTGTGGGTCGAGGAGAATATGATGATACTTTGGAAGGCTGGGTAAAGACTAATCTGCGTCATCAATCAAAGTTGAACTACAAGGATTTTGAAGTGAATAAGGGTCGCCAGTACAAGAACCCAAGAGAAATAGACCCAACTACCGGAGAGCCCGAACTATGTGGAGAGACAAGGCGCCAAAAGACTATCATGAGATATATCATGGCGAGCCCTAACTTCCAAACACTCTCCGAGATTTCATTGGTTGGGAGTTTGATAATACAGCTGGTGAGGTCGTCATCCACTGCCATGACATGAATGAGATAAGTGTGTTTGATGAGCATGAGCTAATGGGATTTCATATTGAAGATGTAAAGAAGCTCTACAACTCACCACTTGGGATCGTCGAGGATTTGGGTCGTCAGAATACAGAATGGATAGTTGAAGCCTTCAACAAGTTCGTCCGAAGACTTATTGAACTTCCACTATCTAAGGACGAATGTTTGGTCTACGACACCGACGCGTTCCAATACTAAAGACTAGAGGGAGATTGTTAGGTCCCATTTTGTTTATGTTAGTCTTTTGTATTCGGTTATTATGTTTTGGGCTTTTGTAGTTCATTTTGTATGTAATAGGCCCAAGGGAAATGATGTAAATAAGCCCATTGGGCATTTGACATGACTTGTTTCTCATGCATGCTTCTCTATAAATAGAGAAGCATGCCATGAGAGATAATAAGTAGTAATTTGAAAACCTTTGCCAAAATTCTCTAAACACACACACACATATCTTTCTCTCTCGTCTCTCTCTCCCTCTCTTAAACCCGAAAATAATATCTCAAGAACGTTGTTAGATCCGAGACCTCTTAGGTGGCTTAGTGTGATTTCCGCTAGCACTAAGCTCGGTTGATCCAAGAACGTTGTTAGATCCACCCGCCACGGGACCTACACTTTCCCATGCAACTCCTTGTCGCGATACGCGACAAACCTGGAATCATGCTATAAGGGGGCGGGAACGAGGTTGTTCTCCACACACTCCACACCTTTGTTTTCGCATACATAGTCTCGAGAGGCGTGCCAACAAGTTGATCCCATGATCTTCCTGATTTAACCACCATTAAACGATATAGAGTAGAAGTACTACTCGTTCAAGTTTATGTGTTTTTACACCAAGTAACAGTGTAAAGTAGGGGTGCCACTTAAGTTATTATTGTATTATATTGGTTTAGACCCTAGTCAGCGGTATAGCTCAAACCATGATCAAATTAAGTATTAACATAGCTTTTCATATGAAAATTTATAGTCAAATAAATGTTTCTTTATAACTAAAACATATAGTTTACATGCAAGGGATATAGTTAAATTGATGTTCATTCTTGAAGAAGAAACCTAGCATTGACGTTTCTTCATGAAGAAGAAACGTAACAGATAAATGGTAAAGAAACAAAAGGACTATAGGTCCAAATGTTTTATACAAAGAAATGGTGTATCAAGGTTAAAGTTATGAAAAACAAACTAATTCAAAGTCAAAATAAATATTCAAACCACTGTTTGCTCCCGCTCAATTCCAAATTACATCAAATTAAACACCACAGTTCAATTCACTCAAGTCATATCAAACTCTTATCAATCCGAACAAACCTCAATTCAATTTACACTAAATTATCAAGTTAATTGTCCATAATTGATAAATTTTTAGTCCATTTTAAATCCATACAATTCTTTAACCAATTCAATCTCAAACATAATCAACTTAACTAATCAATTACAACCCATCAATATTAATCAAACGTCCTTCTAAAGCTCTAATACCACCTAAGGAACCACGTGAATGATCAGCATGATTCAATATGTTTGAATCTAGCCATGTGATATAATCAATTGTTTATGATTACATCTACTGTGTGTAACTATGTGTGTTGAGAGTGAAATTTGGCAGATTAACGAGATGATATCAAATAATAACTTGGAACTCTTAACTAAAAAATAGGTACATAGGTATTTATAGAAGAATGGCTCATTCGCTATACAAGCATAGCGAATGAGCCACATTCGCCACGTCATTCTCTAGACATCCCCTAGCGAATGACCTTATACGCTATCTCTCTCATTCGTTAACATCCTTTAACGAATGAGGCAACAAATATCACACCCCAACCTACGGAGAAAATGCCAGGACGCGAACTGATTGTTCACAGCTCAAAGGTACTATCATAAATATAAATATGACAATATCTATTAAATTAATTATTTCAAATTAAGGTGCAAAAATATACAAACATGGCAAAAACAATCCAAACAATAGTAAATAATCTGAAACTAAAATAAAATAAAAGGTCTTTATTAAATTCCCTAAGGTCTTTCTAGATGTTCTTCACGTCAACAACTGATAACCTGCATATGCGTAGAAAATAAAACAGAATTTGTCAACACTAGGTTGAGTGAGAATATCACCAGTTTTTCATGATATAATAACAAATAAGTAAATAAGCAAAACGTAATAAATGGGGTAATAAACAACCTAACCGTGAGCAATTAATGTGTCAATTGGCCATTGCCTAGCAAATTACGCTTTGGCTACTGTGACAGTCGTATGATCATACTATAAATGAGGATATGATGGACCTCTCCGAATGCGATAAAGTATACACATAAGCAAGTAACAAGTAGCATTTTATCGAATACATACAATTATACATTTGTTAGTCTGTGTATATATATAATACAAAAATAAATATTAGTACACATATGTCCCCAAAACTTATGAAAATCATTAAAATAAAGGGGAATGATATAACTCACCTTATTACGTAGGTGAGTGAATAAGAATAAGAATAAACGGTAAATAAATAAATGAATCGTCCTCTAACGCGGAATTGGAAATAATTTAAATAGACCTGAAACTTTAAGACAAATAACTAATATTAAAACTGAGAACATTTCCGCTGGAATTGTTCCAAACGGATGTCTAGAACTCCGGTTATGAGAAATTTAACGTTTAAGCGAGCTGGTACTGACCAGAATCCAAATAGCTAGTTGGAAGTCGGGTTTTTTCAGTAGCCATAAAATCTCGAGACAAAAATAAAAGTCTTCTGGATCTAAAGTCGGTTTCGACCAGAAGCATGAGAAAATGATTAGTCAAAGTTATTGACTATTTTGCCTTTAAACGGCTTTGACTCTAATTGACCCGTCAATACCCCTCAATATCATAAATTGATTGAGGGTTATTGACAAGTGAGTATTATTGAACAATTGATCAGTTAACAACTTACAGGATAATGCTTGAGTTAACAAGAAATCTAGGTCAAGGCTAAACAAACGTCAAAATCAAACTGCAGCTTTAAGTCTTCACATAAATAAGCAAAAACGAGAGAGAAATCGTGGTTTTGAGGTAGGTGACGAAAAGGAATGCAAGGTTTCAGTAAGCTCTAGGGTTTAGAGTTATGGTACGTTTATATAGTTAGTTTATCAACTTGTTGAACAAGAAACAAGTCGGTTTTGGAAAACGAATATCACATTATTGACGAAATTGAGTCATATAATCATCGATATATTGATCAAACTACAGAGAATGAACCTAGACATCATTCCCTAGAAGATACAATAACATGTTGCTCAATTTTTCATGATTTAGGGTCGATTAAGGAAAGATTTAGCATTAAACGAGATCGATAACTATTTTAGCTGATCTGGCAGTGCTTCGACGAAACGTATAACTTGTACAAATCTTTCCATTTTCCATCTCGATCCAATCCATTCGTTCGTAGAGCTATTTACTCGATCGCAGACATTTCTGGAACACCTCTAACAAAGGGACAAATAGTCAATTTTGAAAGAACTTATTGTCAACCTCTTTCATGTATAAATCTATCTGATTCAGTATGGAAGAACTTGTATCAGTATCTCAATTTTAATTCAAAAACGGATCGCGCGAAGGTCTAATCGCTCCTCCTTCGCGCCGCGCGAAGGAGGGTTTTTTACTAGGTTTCCATTTTTGGCAGTTTTAGTCCCTGAAGTTCCAAAATGCATTTTTAAGTCATTCTAAGCGATTTTAAGAGTTTCTAAGGGCTATTTGGCACAAATGAAAATTAAGAAATTATAAACTAAGATAAAAATAATTATTTTACTAATAAATGTATAATTTCATTAATGAGAAAGATCCGAATACATTTCTGAATCGGGTAAACAAATACGAATACGAATATGGAAAAACCAAAATGTTACAACAAAATTGTTCAATCACTATACAAGCCATAATGAATGCACTATACATAATTACAAAACTAATCGCTATATATTATATCTATTACAAAATACGATAAACAAAGAACAAAGAGTATCAGCAAAAATAGGACTAGAAGTTTGGATTTGAATTGGACCATAGGAAGATGGTCTCTTTGTAATTTTGTTTTTTAGTTGTATAGTTGCCAAGCTGCTTCTTGGTTGGGTGTTTAGCTTATGCTTGTTTATTTGACTTTCTAGAAAATAACGACTTTCGAAAAAGAAGCTTGAAATTGAGATAATTGATTTTGGGTAAAATCTAAAAAGACAACTTGTGGTATCTTTCATTGTTATTTTAGGACATGTGACGGTATCCATATTTTAACTTTCACATGAAATTTTTTATTTGTATTTCTATGCATGGCTTAGGATAAAATAAAAACCTACTTGTCTTTCACATAATATTTTAAAATTTTAAGTATTATGGTTTTTAATTTAGTTGCAACTTCTATAAGCAATTTATAATTTATTATATATGAGTTGTTTTTTATTATTAAACCAGTGTTGAAAACAAAAAAAGAAAAAACAATGGTTAGCAATCATTAACTAAAGTTCATCTAGTACACATAATTTACAATTTAGTTAGTTTAAACCTTTTCATCTACAAGAAAGAAATACGGCAGCCTTTTATTAGTTAAGGCCTCATCAAAAGGACTTTTGACAAAAAAGGACTTATTAACTTTTTCAAAAAAATCACAATATCATAACTTATCAAAAGTTTCTTATTTATACTATTTATAAGTTAAAACATAAAAGACCTTAAGATTTTGCGAAACACTTTTTCAACTTATTAATAAAGCAAATAAGTTATAAGGAGCATAAATAAGCAAATCCCAAACACTGTATTAGACTATGTGTTGTCGTTGAAGGTGGGTTCTGAATTCATCTAATAATAAAATACATACAGTGCTGACTAGATACTGATTGGATATTGACTGGATACCCGCTAAAGCTTCCTGAGCATGTTGTAGTTTATGCGAACGGTGACTTCAGCGAATTTTATGATTTTTTAATTTAAAATAAGAATATATATAATTTTTATAATAAAGATAAAAATTTTTAAATAAAAATACCAAACCTATATAAATTATATAAAAAATCAAAATTATATACTAGTTTTATAAAATCACAACCCAAACAATACAAATTATAATAAACTTAATGTATGTAAAAAAACATAAAATGAAAAAAAGAAAATTTGACCCAAGTCCAGTAATCTTTCAATCCTAAAAACGCCCAATCCACCCTTTTCTTTTCCTTTCCTCTTTCAAACATAAAAAAGCCCAAGTCCAATAATCTTTCACGGCGGATTGCAAATGTCTATTCGCGCTGCGGCTCATGGGATGCCAGTATGGTGTGTGCAATCTACATGGCTCACACCACCCCTTCTTGGCTCCACTCTTCCGCCCACTCACGGATGACAACACATAGTCCTAGTTTCAAGTTATATCTGTGATTAGGAACTTTTTCTTATGGGTTTTTTTTAGTATGATCTCAAGGACTAATCTTATCCATGAATTCTACCAACTTTGATGTTGTGGATATGGGTGGGGCCAAGGGGCTGGATAATAATAATAATAATAATAATAATAATAATAATAATAATAATAATAATAAGTATTTTCTCCCTTTGTTGATGAGGCAATCAATTTAAATGGTCAACGATGGATGGCTATACTCAAAGCTGGCACGATTGATCGCAACCAAGGACTCTCAAACTGCATGATTCGATTTTTGATTGCTTGAGACTTGCATAATGAAAATACACCCAAATCTATTTGAAAGATGTTGACAATAAGTTCTTTCAAAATTAACTATTTGTCTCTCTGTTAGAGGTGTTTCAGAAATGTTTGCGATCAAGTAAATAGCTCTTCGAACAATGGATTAGACCGAGTTGGAAAATGGAAAGATTTGTACAGGTTATATGTATCTTTACCACTTTGTGGAAAAACCTTAAGTATGAAAATGCTATAAACACATGTGACTCGATTGCTGAAATAGTCTCTCCCGCAAAAAAAATAATAAAAAATAAAAAAACATGTTTTTTATCGACGCAAAAAGAAAATATTTTGTTGTGAATGAACAAGTTATTGACGAATTGTCTACACGTAAAATCATAATTATTGATGCGGGCCTTTTCCAACAATTAAAAAATGACATTAAAATCAAGTTGGTCCTTATTTAATATGTCTACTAAACAAACATATTGACTTATAATGCAAACTTGCCGTCAACATGGAAGAATTAAAACGATTTGGCTCAGATTTGTATAGTAGATTATGGTGGTTGCTACAACGGTTGCCGGTGGAGACCTTGGCGCATGTCATCCACTGATTCTGTCATACCAACCAATGATATTTACTTTAGTCATCAAAACGTTGTGTACTGTAAAATAACAACATAGCAATTTGTGTATGCGAGTTATTCTAGCTGAAAACCTCACTAGGAAATAGTATACGAACAACACGATATGGAAAACATTGTTAAATAAGCTCTGGTTGAATTAATTGAAAAGTTTAACTATAAAGCTGAACTTTGCATACCGATCACTTGTAATTTATCGGTGGCTTGTACAGGACGACTTTCAACTGGCTGGCAATTCAAAACAACAAAATAGTCACAATTTATATAATCTCAAAAATAATTGTTATTCACCATGTTAAAAACACTATTCGTCTGCTTGTAATTTTTCCAAATGAGACGTGTTTGTATAAGCAAGCCTTTTTATGTGCTAAAAGTAGTTATAAATTTATTAACTAAAATTACACTGTAATAATTCTAGACTTTAACTTAACTAAAACTACTAACCGACAAGTGAACCGGTTGACTCTAGTACAACTAAGTAAGTCCGGATATCGAACCAAAGAGACCTTTTAAATTACATAAACTAACTAATTAGACTCAACTACAGACAAGACTTATTTGCTTATACTTGTTTAAAGGGGGTTTTTATTAAAGTACTAAA
This sequence comes from Bidens hawaiensis, assembly GCF_021521415.1. Classification (NCBI taxonomy): domain Eukaryota; kingdom Viridiplantae; phylum Streptophyta; class Magnoliopsida; order Asterales; family Asteraceae; genus Bidens; species Bidens hawaiensis. The sequence goes on from NW_027496637.1 coordinate 85,727, forward strand.
TTTAAACTATTATTCAAAACTAATTAAGAAAAACAAGTAATTTAAATGAAAGACAATTTAGTTGCTTTTAAATCAGATGATAATGAAAAACTACCTAGGCTAGAATCCCCTAAGTTTCAGTTGTCAATTAACCTTGAAAATATTTTGTTATGAAACTGGGATCGTAAATAGACACTTAAAAGAAAACCCCAACAAAACCCTTGACCCTTCTCTAGAAGACATCTATGGGTTTCTAATAAGTTTTAACACACCCTAGTTTTAAAAATCAAGTTTCCTTACGGTCACCTAATTAATTATGAACTAGTTCATTTATACGAAAACATACCTTATAGAACGGAAATCAAATGCGGTCTAATATATTTAATTGACTCATTAGACAAAATTAACCAATCAAATATGCTAGTAGTTTACAATGTTACATAAAACCGAGCAAAAACTAATAAAATATTATATAAAATATACATGGAAATTATATATATTCAACGTTATATCACTTTTACTAAATTTGGCTCAAAGCAATTTTAACAGAAGAGCAAGAGGATTACACCTCAAGGGTATGTACGAAGATGCATACAAAAATATATATAACTAAATGCACGTATGGTTGTATTTCAAGGAATGTGTGGTATGTATGGTGGTATGGCAAAGAATGTATGGTTTGTATGGTTGTATGGTTGAATGGTTAAAAGGTTGCAGACCTTAATAATATATGCAAACAGAAAAGGGCTGCAGACCCTTTAATAATATCTGTAAAAATTAAAGGGTTGCAAAACCTAATAATATCTGCGAAGAGTAAGGGTTGAAGACCCTAATAATATCTGCGAAGAATAGAGGGTTGCAGACCCTAATAATATCTGCAAAGGTTATAGGGCGAAAGACTCTTTAAAACATAGAGCAATTATATATGTATTAATTAATGAAATTAAGTTAAAGTATGAAAGTACGAATGTATGAAAGTAAGAATGTATGTAAGTATGTTTGAATAAAGGGTAAGCAGATTAAGTATGTAATATATATCCTCGGATACATGCATGTAAGAATGTGAATATAATGTATGTTATTTGATTAACTAGAACTCACTCAGCATAACTAACTTTTAGTATGCACGTAGGTAAATAGGTTAAAGGAGCTGATTTGAAGATGGCACATGGTAGGGACTGGGAGGCTGGCATCTTGAGAAGAAATATTATAAAATTTTATGTTATGTTTAAGACAAGTTAACTTCTGTTAAGATAAGATTTGATGATTTGTAATATATTGGTTGATGTTTTATGATTCCGTGAAAAGTTTTTATTCACTCTGATGTTTAGAACTGTGCTTATGAATAAATCCAACACCCAATGTTGGGCACCGGGATTGGGACCTTACACGTTCACTATACTTGTTCACTATACTTATTATATTTATTTGTTTTTGTTCGATCGTATGATTTTCCGCACCCATCTCGCACGTTGTCAAGAACAATATCCGTTCGTTGTCGGATCCGGTTTCAGGACCTACAATTGGTATCAGAACGGGTTTGAATAAACTGATTCAACTTTGTTATACAATGTGATTATGCATGCTTAAGATAGTTCATATGACAACAACTTTACTAACCTTTTCACTAAAGCCATCGATCATGCCTGATTTGAATTTCTGGTCGAATCACTCGGCATGATCAATTTTGATTCGAAACAACCGATCTATCATTTTGTATGTAAAATAGTATATATTTTTCAATATGTCACAATTTTAAGAAGAAAAATGAGTTATCTGTAACTCATAAAAAGATTTTTAGTTTGTAAGTTTAAGAAAAACTAAAATGAGTAATTTGACTTATCAAAAAGATTTTATTATTATTATTATTATTATTATTATTATTATATTTTTTATTAGGGTTTATGGTATTAATGTATTTTTTTTATTGTTTTAAACATTATTTTACATCGTTTGCCTCCTAACCGTTGTTAATAGTGCGTGCATGATGTGTATTCTTTCTTGTATTTTGCTTAAATATTAAATATTATTTTCCATCAATTACCAGTGTAGTACGCGGTTCTCAAGCTAATATTGTTTGTTTATATATGAAACGTGACACTCACTCGGTAAAATTTAAAAATAAAAATTGTAAGGTCTATAATTTCACCTCTTTAACTCTCGGTAAGGGCCCTGATTTCTTTTTCTGCTTTAAATCAGCAAAATGGTTGGATGCCCTAGTCGTATAGAAAATTTGACCTTGATTTTTCAATAATTTCATCGTATTTTCATTTATATGGATCATGCCGTGATTAAACATAAATTGGACATCTCTTGTAAAAGATCATGACTAAGCACACAAAATCAAATTTATTTTTGAGAATAAGTGGCGCAATGCGATAAAGATACATGCATCTTAAATAGATTTAAGAATTATTTTGGAGAGCTTTGTAGCAGATTAATTAGTTTCTCCAGATTAATCACAGACGAACCAGAGGGAAATGTGCATGCTGCCTCAGCCTTGTTCTTCAAATCAATGACATTCTTTCTCATCTCTTTTCCCTTTTCTCCATTCATCAAGTCAACCACTAACTTCGAAACTTCATCTCTCTTAACATTATTGTCGATCTCCAAGTCAATCTTCCACTTATTGCAGCTCAACCAGCAATTCGGTTGTTGATCAGAGAAAAATGGCCAACAAATCATTGGGACTCCATAACAGATACTTTCGAGTTTTGAATTCCATCCACTATGTGTTAAAAACCCTCCTATTGACGGGTGATTTAGAACCTTTTCTTGTGGGCACCAACTAACAAACATCCCTCTATTGCTTGTCTCTGCCAAAAACTCGGGTGGAAGCTCAACAGAATCACCACCCACAAGGTCCAGTCGTATCACCCACAGGAATGATTGATTGCTCTTAGCGAGCCCCCAACAAAACACGACTAGTTGTTGAGGTGTTATCACAGTGATGCTACCAAAATTTATATAAATAACCGACAGCGGCTCTTTGCCATCTAACCATTCTAAGCACTCAGGCTCTTCTTTCCAAAGACTTGATTGAATGGAATCTAGAGATTTATCGGCATTATTATTCTCAAGAAGATGCAAAGGGCCTATGTCGTAGCACTTAGGGAGCTTTAAAGAGAGCGATCTAGAATATCATATTCTAGCTCATTAAAAGTGTTGAAAATAACGGCCTTTGCGGTTTTCGCTCTCTCTATTTCCTTCAGTATAAATTCAATCATATACTTTTCACCAGGTTAAACCATTCTAGAAAAAGATGGAATATCTTTTAGACGTATTCCTGACATGGCGGGGATACAATCAATGACTGTATCCAAATATCCATTTACTAAATAACTTGAATCTGCACAAAAATAAATAAATAAATAAATAAAATAATAATTAATTTCGATACAAATGCACCAAATTAGTTTGTTTTATTTGAAAGGTAGCACCAAAGTACTATTACTATTATATAATAATTAAGTGTGTTGGAGCCGCAAAGGCATCGGTTGGGCCATGTGGCGGCCAATCACTGGCCACATTAATTTTTTTTATATTTATGTTTTATTTTCGATAACGTATAAAAAATAACTGAAACCAACTGTTATGTTCTAGTTTCAGTACCATATGGAACATAACCGAAACCGACTGAATTTGCGTCAACTCAGCGCCACAACGCGCGGAACTGACAAAGCTTGGATCTCACCACCATCTGGCTTTTAACGATTCAATAACTTGTTTTAAGTATTTTATTTGCGTTAATCTTTCTATATAGTAACGCTTAGGTTTACCAACGTTATTTATATAGTACTGTAGTGAGCGTAAACGGCAACGAAGGAATTCGTGTCAGCTCACCTCACTAATGTTTGGGTTTTACCTACTCACCGCCGCAACAAATGGGACAGACAGTGCTCTGGTTTTACCAATGTCTAGGTTTTACCTATCGAATAAACATTGTTTCAAACATTTTATTTATTTATGTGTTAATATTTTTAAATATTAAATTGAGATATTCTTTTTTAGGTTTTGAAGATTAGGTTTTACCAATGTTGTTTATGCGTAATCAATTCTTACCAAATTCGCATTGGCTCGTTGTCGTAACGCTCGAATTTACCTTCCAGGGTTTTACCAACTCTTAGGTTTCGAGGGTCGGGTTTTACCAACACCTGGGTTTACTAACCAAATTCACATTGGCTCGTCGCTACAATGCCCCGGTTTTATCGACCGGATTTTCGACGCAGCACTTGCGCGAAAACCATTGTTGCTACTGTAATGACTTTTTAATATGTTAATTTATTTTAAAATTTATACAAGTTTCGCTATTGTTTCTTGCGTTTATTAATTTTTTTAATCCAGTGTCAGTATCTTAACGAACGTAACCCGTACCAACCGAAGAACCACCATTTGTGCACCGTTGTAACACGATGAGTAAATAAACATATCCGACTTGCCCAGAGCAACGCGTCGAGTATACACTAGTATAGTATAATTAAGAGGTTTGGTGTCACAAAAGAATTTTTTTGAATATTTTATTTGTTTTGTTTTGTTTTTAGGTAAATCATTTTGGTTCTACAACCACTTGTGATGTCTTGATCTATTGGTTGTAGTTAAATTGTTAATGCCTAGGAAATATTATATGAGAGGAAAGGGTGCAAGTTCGAGGCTCAATTCTTTTGCAATAATTCTTGGTGATTTTTTACGTGAGCCTCCTTTCTTTGAATCCCAGCATCGTTCCTTATAGAAATTTCGACCCACAACAGCCCTAGAAACGAGGCCTTCCCAAGAACCGATTGTACCACCATCCAATACCAGTTAAGTTTTGCTTATCAGCACCACCAACTCCAACTTCTTCACATCTTTCAAGATTTGTTACAAGCTTCTGGTGGCAAGGAATCCAACAAATAGTGCTTTTGTGAAGCTGAACCCTACTCCTAAGACGAAGATCACAGGTATAGTGGCGAGACACGAGTCGTGGCCACCGTGGTGATTGAGAACACCCCCTATATGTGGTAGTTCGAATCGAATGGTGCGACTACCATGGAAAATGTGTCCCGTTCTTGTGGGCAAGAACATTTTGAAGGGGCGAGCAATTGATACGATCCTAAACATTAATTTAGATTAACATATATTAATTAAGTTTATTATTACTTAGTTTCCTTATATTCTAGGGTATTTTTTAGACAACGGTAATCAAATTTCAAAAGTGTTTTAGTTAATTCACTCATGCAATTGTTGCTCAAATCGGGTAAATAAATCTTCAATTTGAGCCTCTTTGTTTATTTTGTGCATCAACTAAGCGATGAATGAGAAGATGTGGAGGTTGGGATTTGAAATATATATATAGTTATATTTAAGAGAATTTGAAAAACGTTAATTATAAAAATAAAAAAATAATAAAATCCATGACACCACTCTACGTCAAGATAACAAAAATAGATAAAAGATTTAGTAATTAAAAAAAATGTTGAAAAACATGTTTAAACCTATAATATAAACAAAATATATGAAAGCAAATGAGTTGATTGAAACACTTTTTTTTATTAAACTTAAGTGACCTAATTATATTATATTTTAATTAGGTTTTCTTATTGCTTATCTTTTCCTATTTTTATGTGTTGGTTTTCCTATAAAAAGATTGTAATCTTTGTTTGAGAATATTTTTTTGGAAAATAATTAGAAATTGTTCCAACTCCATTTTCTTGCTTCTCTCTTGTTCTTGGAGCTTAGCCCACCCTACGGGTCTACCGAATTGACCATTTCAAATCAAATCGGTCTCTATCATATTCACGAATTCGAACAAAAGAAATTTGGATAGGACATATGTGGCCTTGTTTAGCAGCATTCCTAAATCCCTTTATAATATTCAACAAATCAGTGTGATGTTTAATGAGTGTGAAGTGTGATATTTAATGAGTGTGAATGCGTGATGTTTTGGAGCAGGTATGAAATTGAAGTGGTAGGTCCCAGCAGAGCCCAGTTGGACCCGCAAGACTCACCTTGAAGAGGGACGTCTGCGCAAGGACCAACTGGTTCCGCAGGACCCACCATGCTCAGAGATGAAGACCTTACGCGCAGTACGCCAGCTGTTCCCGCAGGGAAAGCCTCCCAATGGTGAAGTACCCCGCCTGTCCCGCAGCTGCGGATACAAGCCATCAGGGAAGGCTACCCGCACTAATAGCAAGGCTACACGCACAAGGCACTAACTCAATAATTCAGTGTCACCTGAAGGAACGAGCAAGGCGGGAATACTCCCGCCCAAATGAGCCAGTCCGTATGCTTCTGGAAGATCTTTTGTACTATACCTACCAAGGTATGGACAAAATAGACAAGATCTGACCAAAGCAGCCCATGAACCAATCACAGGGTGACAGCTCACCGACAACAGTACGAGGAGGAGCATGCTCTAGTACTGTTTGTCACTATTAGCCGCTGCCTACTCACCAACCCTTGTCGTGGCACGCACATAGCCTGCAGTTGGTGGAAAGGGAACAGTACACAGCCGGCCTTGTCACTATCAGCCGCTGCCTACCCACCAACCAGCATGGCACGTGCGTGGCCCATAGTTGGTAGAACAGGAATATTATACAGCTGGCTGCACCTGCTTGGAAACCTACATTCGGCTATAAATACTCCAACACCTTGGAACGGTAGGATCATCTTGTATCTTACCTTCACTAGCTATTTCTCTCAATATACACTTATATTTAGAGCAATCTAGTCTGATTCTCACGCCGGAGGGTGGTCACAAGGAGGAACCCCCCCTTCTCAGTGACGAGCTCACGGTGTCTGTTTTGCAGGTCATCTGAAGAACATCCTTCTTTGCCGGACCTAACCCTCATGGGAAACATTACTTAACCCCCAGATTATCCATAATCTGCCCGGGGTCACTTAGTGTTTCTTCATTGGCGCCATCCGTGGGACAAAAGCTAGAACTAATTCTCAGTTTTTTCAAAACTTCTGAAAAAATGGTTAACGTTACTCCGGTCCCAAGGCCAGTAAGTGACCAAGAAACCCCGGTAACCACAACCCCAGCTACTGGGGGGAACACCGGCGGTTACACAAATTTTACGAACACTACCCCGGTTACCCAAGCCGGGGCAAGTGCAGTAAACAATATTTCACTGGGGTTCACTGATGCCCAGTTGGAGAAACAGACGAGGCTCCCTCGCCAAACACTCGATCAAGTTAAGGCGTGGGCCGAAGCACGTCAGAAGGAATTCCAAGCTGAGTTGGATGAACGCTTGCGTTCACTCCAACAGGCTGACGAATTCGGAAGCACTCGACAACAGCTCAACATGAACAGTGAGTGCGAGTACTCGGACGATGATCGAGAGGAATCCGACACTGACGCGAACCCTCGCCATAGGGCGAAAGGGAAGCGTAAAGAAACGGACTTCCAACCAAGAAGGAATTTCGGAGAAACCTTCAAACCAAGGAACGCGGGGGGAAACCCACGCGACTTCTCCAAAACCTTTAGACCAACTGCTGCAAATGCGGGAACATCCAAGTTTGTAAGGGACATTGCGGAAGCAATCGCTCCGAGAAGTGCCAAACAGATGTCAAACATCGGCACTTATGATGGTCGATCCGACCCAGATGATCACTTGAACAGATTCATAGCAGGGGCAACCGTCAGTAACTGGACGGAACCCACGTGGTGTTATATGTTCCAGATGACGCTGGTTGGAGCGGCCAGGGCGTGGTTTGATCGTTTACCGGTCCACCACATCTATTATTGGGCGGACTTTCAACACAAGTTCAGCCAACACTTCAGTCAACAGAGGAAATATACTGAAGAGCAGTGGACGATCCTCAACTGCGTGAGAGAGGAAGATGAATCTTTACTAGACTTCATCACTCGCTTCAACTCCAAAAAGCTGAGTCTAGGCAACATAAGTGAAGATCTTATTCGCGCCGCTTTCATCCAGGGCGCCGAATACCCAGAGCTTATCCGCACGTTGACGGGTAAGGACGGCATGCCATCCACATGGGATGCCATCATGACGGCGGCCAAGCGCTTTGCCGAGACGGAGAAGCAACTGGGTAGGGATCTTCCCCAGAGTACACACCTCTACACGCAGAGGACCAGAGAAAACAATGTTCGGATCGCCCGGCAGAACAAAAAGAGGAAGCCAGGTATTTGGCAGTCAAGGGTAAACTTTGACACCTCATCCAGCTCTCGCCCTCTTGTTGGCGGAATGGATAACACGCACCCTTCAAGCCGAAAACACAGGTGGACGCCACTCACCAAAAGCGTCACGGAGATATTTGCCACCGAAAAACTCCCATGGCCAAAAGCTCCAATGATCCGGCAGCGACCTAATGCGGATCAGAGCAAATCCTGTGACTTCCACTGGACAAAGGGTCACAATACAGAGGAGTGTACATCCTTGAAGGATATTGTTGAAACATTCGTCAAGGATGGAAGACTTGCACACCTTGTGGCATCAATCAAGAATGGAGGAAGGAATGATAACCGGTATAAAGGCAACGGACGAAAGCCTGTTGACATCAGCATCCACATGGTTCATGGCAACATCAGTGGAAGAAAAAGACGAACGACAGAACCATGCGAATGGAAGGAAGCTGAGGTGCGCTTCCCGCGAGTGCTTGGAGGACCCAGCAAGGAAGGCCCTATCGTCATCAAAAGCCTGCTGGGGCATTACATAACTTCCCGCACTCTTGCTGACAACGGCGCCTCGTCAACGGTTATGTACAGGCAGTTCTTCGACAAGCTAGACGACGAAGACAAACAACGCCTGGAAACGGTTTACGCCTCAATGGAAGGGTTCGACGGCAGCACAAACACTCCCCTGGGTATCCTATCTTTCCCCGTCATTCTCACGGAAGGGAAATACTCCCGCACAGAAGACGTGGACTTCGTCGTGATGAGGAAGCCACACCACACATACGACATTCTCTTCGGGAGAGACGGGATGGCAAGATTCAACGCCGTGGTATCTTCAGTCCACGGCATGATGGGATGGCCAACTGCTGAGGGTGTAGCGATGATCACCGGTATCCCCCAGGTATGCATCGCATCTGTCTCATCTAAACCCAAACCAAAGATGGCTAAACCAACCATCACCGAACCAGAAAAATGGGCCCTCAATAGCAAATACCCTGACTAGGCTGTTACCATTGGCCCAACAATCACTGATCCTACGCGCACCTTACTCAAATGCTTACTACAGAGAAACGCTGACATCTTCGCGTGGACACCAGCTGACATGACTGGTGTACCTCGAAGTAAAGCAGAGCATAAGCTCAAGTGTGACCCGGCTTTTACGCCAGTCATACAAAAGCGCAGAGTAATGGGGGCGGAACAGGCTAACGCGTGTAGAACCCAAGTCAAGGAACTCCTTGACGCGGGCATCGTACGCGTTAGTAGATATCAAACATGGGCTGCAAATCCCGTTATGGTACCGAAGGTTAACAAACAATGGCGCATGTGCATAGATTTCAAAGATTTAAACAAAGCATGCCCCAAAGATTGTTACCCGTTACCCGAAATTGACCTCAAAGTGGATTCATTATCACCGTTTCGCCTTAAATGCTTCCTTGACGCATATAAGGGGTACCATCAAATCCACATGGCTGTAGATGATCAGGACAAAACCGCATTTCGGACGCCCGATGGCACATTTTGTTATCAAATGATGCCATTCGGACTTAAGAATGCAGGGTCCACAACCAACGCCTGATGGACAAAGAGTTTCATGCCCAAATTGGGAGAAACTTGGGAAGTCTACATGGATGATTTGGTCATCAAAAGCCCTGAGCCAGAAGCGATGTTGAAAGACATCGAAGAAACTTTCAACACGCTCAGAAAGATAAACATGAAGCTCAACCCGAGCAAGTGTTCATTTGGGATGGAAGAAGGGAAGTTCTTGGGAGTCATTGTTACTAAAGATGGCTTCAGAGCGAACCCTGAAAAGGTCGAAGCCATTATCAAAATGGAATCACCTACTACCATCAAGCAAGCCCAGACACTGAATGGACGCCTAGTCGCACTTAACCGCTTTTTGTCAAACCATGCGGATAGGTCGTTCCCATTCGTGTCAACATTGAGAAACTGTTTAAAGAAAACGCACTTCCGCTGGACACCAGAAGCGGAAGCAGCTTTTCAGGAAATTCGGTCACGCTTGATCGAACTCCCAACGCTCACAGCACCAGAAGCGGGGGAGGAATTAATCATATATCTTTCTGCCACAGATAGAGCAACCGGGGCAGTCCTGCTAGTAGAGCGAAAAGGTATCCAGATGCCTATTTACTATGTTAGCCGTGTCCTAACAGACGTAGAAACCCGGTACTCCACCCTGGAAAAACTAGTCTTAGCACTTGTACAGGCTTCACGCAGGCTAAGACGATATTTCCAAGGTCACCCAATCACCATTCTCACCAACTTCAAACTTGCAAACGTTCTATGCAAACCCGAGTTATCGGGACGTCTAGCCAAATGGGCAATTGAGTTGGGGGAATATGCGATAAAGTACAAGCCAAGACCAGCCATAAAAGGCCAGGTCTTGGCCGACTTTATTGCAGAAGTCCCCGCTTCGCGGGAGAAAGAGTGCCAGGAGGAGGCTCAACCCTCCCCAGCACAGGACATCAATGATGTCTGGCGACTCTACACTGATGGAGCAGCCAGCAATGAGGGTTCAGGCGCAGGGTTGAAACTAACCAACCCAGCAGGCCAAGAATACACTTACGCTATTCGACTGGATTTTCCAAGTACGAATAACGAAGCCGAGTATGAAGCATTCTTGGCAGGGCTGAGAATTGCGCGTAAAATGGGAGTGAAAAACTTGGAAGCCCACGTGGATTCCATGTTAGTAGCCAACCAAATAAACGGAATGTACACGGCCGTGAACGACACAATGGCCCTGTACCTCGCACAAGCAAAAACCCTTATGCGCGATTTTAATGATTGTAAAGTCATACACGTCAAGCGTAGCGAAAACAAATCTGCGGATGCGTTAAGCAAGCTTGCATCATTAGCCTTCACCCATTTGGGAAAGGACATCCGCATTGAACTCCTTGAAGCACCATCAGTCCCGCACAAGGAAATTTGTGTCATCCAAACCGGCACAGAAACGTGGATGACACCGATAATAAATTACCTTGCAGCGGGTATACTACCGGAGTCAAAAACACAGGCAAGAAAAATACGTTGTAAAGCATTAAACTATCAACTCATCGATGACATCCTTAACAGACGTAACTTTCTTGGCCCACTCTTAAGATGCGTGGACAACCAAGATGCTGACTACCTCCTAAGGGAAGTACACGAAGGCATCTGTGGAGTACACGCAGGTCCACGCGCTGTTGTAGCTAAGCTAAACAACGCGGGATACTTTTGGCCGGGGATGCATACGGATGCGCTGGCATACATCAGAAAGTGTAGGTCTTGCCAGCTCTACGCACCCAACACGCATCGCCCGAAGAATGAACTTGTTCCAGTCACCTCTTCATGGCCATTTCAGAAGTGGGCCATCGATGTGACAGGCCCATTTCCTACAGCAGCAGGAAACGTTCAGTTCCTAGTGGTAGCCATCGACTACTTCACCAAGTGGATAGAAGCAAAACCCTTATCCCAAACAACCGCAAAACATATTAAAAAATTTATTTGGGAATTTATTATTTGTCGTTTTGGACTTCCACAGACTTTGGTGAGTGATAACGGCACCAACTTTGCTGACAAGAAGCTACAAAAGTGGCTGGAAGAACTTCAAATCACCCACACCTTTACCTCAGTGGCACACCCGCAAGGTAACGGTGAGGTGGAAAGAGCAAATAAAAGCATCGTCGAAGGCGTAAAGAAAAGACTCCTGGAACACAGATCCGGCTGGGTAGACGAAGTTCCACACGTCCTTTGGGCAAACAGAACGCTGAAAAAGGCCAGTACGGGAGAAACCCCGTTCAGCCTCACTTATGGCACTGAAGCCATGGTCCCAGTCGAAATTGGTTTGCCCTCACCAAGGGTCTTGATTCAGCCAGAAGACAATGATGCGGAAAGACGGTTAGATCTTATGCTAACCGAGGAACGCAGAGACTTAGCCGCAACGCGTGAAGAAAACTACAAGCGACAAATACAAAAGTACTACAACACGCGGGTAAAACTCTGCAACTTCAATGTAGGAGACTACATATTGCGTAACAACGAGGCTTCAAACCAAGAGCGCCCAGGAAAACTGGCACCGGTCTGGGAAGGACCATACATTATCAAAGAAGTTTTGGGAAAAGGCGCATACCGGCTCGAAAGGCTCGATGGCACTCCTATCCCAAGAACATGGAACGGAGCTCAATTACGCAAATGTTACATGTAGATCAATTCCAAACTTGTAAAGAAAAGGCCTAGAGCCACTTCTAATGGAAATGATTCTCCTTTATCACATTGTGTTGATAGCCTTACCTTTATACTTATGAACTTCCCACACTGATATGCCGGTATTCACCGCATAAATATGGGAAGAAGTAAGTCGTTGCGTGTGGAAGGCGGCAAAACCCGCATAAACACATAAAACACTTAGAAAATTTCAAAGGAAAAGATGAGGAAAACTTCCACGCAGGTCAGATATAGGTAAAGTTTAGCCATCCTACTAAGTGAAAGTGACGGTCTTATCCGCACAATTACGAAAGAGGAAGCAAAACTTTAACTTATTATCTGCCACGTTGAAAAGTTAACTTATTTAAGTACTCAAGAAATTGCTAAGTTAAAACAAAATATGCGCGAAATAAACAAGGCAAGGCATTAACAAATAATATTTATTCCATCAACATTCAAACATTACAAGAATTGCTGGGTACATACCCGCATACAAGATTAGAAGTCTACAAACATAAAAATCTACTCTAATGGTGGAAAGGGATCTAAAGTATCAAGCTTCAGGACCACTCCCACTTGGACCCGCACCATCATAAGAGTGTGGCGGTTCAAGGAAATCTTTGAGGATAGCTAGCCCATCATCATCAGCAGCAATCTCGTTTACCTTCTCCACCACCGGATGCGGGAAGGCGGCATACTGATTCACTGCTTGGTCATACGCAGCTTCAGTATCCACATTGTAAAGAGGGAAGTTGGAAGGCGGAATGCCTTGTTCAACAAACCCTAGACCAAGCAGGAAGCCAGCCTTTTCCCCATCCTCATGAGAAGCGTTGAGGGCTGCGCTCATCGCATCGTCATATGATGTGTTCGTGAACACCCGATGCACAACCTAAAAAACAGAAGTATATCAAAACCTCTTAAAAGGAAAAGTGTAAAGAAATTGTGAAACTGCGCATACCTGAGACAACGCTTCTCGGAGAAGCCATTCCTTGGTAACCAGAGCCTCCTGGAGGGCAGCTTGAGCTTCATTACGGGCGCGTTCGGCTTCGTTCTTTGTAAGGTTGGCAAGCAACACATCTTTGGCTGCAGCCTCTTCGACGCCCTTTAGCTTACGCTCAGTGTGGTCAAGCACCCCCCTCTGGTCCAAGATCTCTTGGAGCTTCTTGGCATCTTCCATGGCCAAGGCATCATGAGCCTGCTGGAGCCTCTCTAATTTGGCTTTAAGTTCCTCATTCTCGATGCGTAGAGGCTCAGCAGCAGCTTCAGCCTTGGTGGCCCTCTCGGTTGCGTTCTGTGCAGTTTCCTTAGCCAACCGAAGCTGTTCATTAACAGCTTGGGCGGCCTTGGAACGGGCCTCGAGACGAGCCTGAACTTCAACCTCAAGGGCCTTGAAGGCCTTCTCCTTCTCCGCAGCAACGGCGGAGAGCCTCCTGTTCTCCTCCCGGACAGCCCGCGCCTGAGCTACTTCTTGGATACGAGCTGCCTTTAACTTGTCGTTTTCACGACAAAGCAGCTCGACGCGCGGCTGCATCCGGGCTACGAGAATGTGGAGCTCATTTGTCAACCTACCCTCCTGGTAGCTTGACATTGCTTCTCCCAGCGCCCCACTTGGGGCGGCGTGGCGCGCCCACTCGACGCATTCCACAGGCGTCCGAAGGGCTGTTCCTCGGCGGATGTTCCATCGTGGAACATACACTTCATTGGAATCCGACACTGCAAAAGCAAAAAGCAGTTAGGAAAAGATGATAAAAAAATATAAAATAAAATAATAAAAGGCCAAAATAACCCTACGCACCTGTAGGGTCGACGACAGGCCTGTAGCCGCCAAACCCATCACCCGAACCTAACGGATATCCATCCAAGAGGTCAGGCAGATGGGAAGGAGGCAGAGATTGGCTTGACGCCCCAACCCCGGACATACCTGAAGGACCGGCCGTAGTCGCCGGCGCCGGAGGAGGCATAGCGGAGGCCGCCATGGTAGAAACCAACGGAGGTGAACTCACCGGAGGTGAACTCACAACCGCTGGCCGCGGCTGTGGAAGAATCCACAGAAACACTCACCGCCGGCCCAGTGAAGGAATCAGTGAATATGGCACTGACAGCCGGCAGAGACGTCGTCACAGTTGGAACAGTTGGCTCAACCGGGTGAGCAACTGAACCAACAACTGAAGCAGGCGCAGTCGCCTGGGTCATCGCCTCAGGTAGGTTGACCAAACCTACCGTCATGGGTCCGGAGGTGCTCCTCCCCGCTCTACCCTGGAATGCGGTAGCATCCACGCCTGCACAAAGAAGATATATAGTATAATGGCGGAAAGATATGCAGTTAAGTTAAAGGAAGTATACTTACGGGTCCTTTTGAGCTTGAAGGTGCGAACGGGCGGGGACGAACCCGATGGAGCCGGCCTCTTCGTACCGGTCACCGCCGTTGTCCTGGGCTGCTCGGAGGTGACAGCCGTTTCAACCTCCAGAGCAGTGGTCTCAACACCACCCGGGTTCCCCGCCGCCTCTTCACTCTCGGTCTCCGACTCAGACCGGTTCACCTGGTCGGCAGTGGAGGCTACCTTCGCCTTGCCCTTCCCGCCAGCAGCCTTCTTCTTCCGCGCAAGAAAAGGACCATCTGCGGATTCCTTATCAGAAGATGACAAGATTAGAGGAATTCCAGCAGAGGTTTCAGCATTCAGAGGGCGAGGGTTAAATAGTCTTTTACCTGGCCGCGTGGCGCTCAGTATTTCGTGGCCTGGCAGGTAGGCCTCCACAAACCGATCCGCAGTCTGCGCAAGGATGGGCAACTCGTTCTCGTCAAGAGCACGAGTACCCAACCGAGCGGGACCGTCAGCTTCCCGCGGATGCAGGAGGGACTGCAAGTCATTTCCCTCTGAAATAAAAAGAAAAACAGTTAGAAAAAACCTTAAATCAACAAAGAAGACGGAGCATACCGTAAGGGATAAAGTTCAAACCGTATTCAAGTACGATGGGAATCTGTGTCGCATCCGCCCCAGCATCCTTCCACACCCTGCTCATACCAAGCATCACCATCCCGGACTCCGGAAAGCGGTAAACCGGAGTCTGGATCCGGGAAATCTTGGAAAACCATTCCGCCTCCTGGTAGATGGAGGCGTGAAGGCTGGGGAGAGCTCTCCCGTTCTTAAATGTCATCGCTATAGGGATGACACGGGCAGAGATGTAAAAGAACTCCCGCTTCCAAGACCGAAGACTGCGCTCGGTAGCGCAGATCTTCAAACCCTTGATCCGAGTGACCAGGGTGTACCAGCCTTGGATGCACCTCCAGGAGTAGATGGTCATCAGGCGGTCGACGTGGGGATCCACGCCAAGAATGAGGCACACCCACTCAAAATGGCGGATCTTGGCGATCGCCATTGGGTGTACCTCGGTCAGGTGCACACCGTGTCTATCCAGAACACGGTATACAAACTTCGTCAACGGGAACCTAAGATTCCCATAGACGAAGAAGGCGGCATATACCCCTATTTTGCCCTTGGGGGCATCGTACGCCGTCTGGTGTGGCTCCGGAAACTCAGGCTCGAACGGCTCGAGCATGAACTTCCGGACGATGTACCGGTAAAGCTCGATGGGAAGAGCACACTGGCATTCGCCAGCAGTGCTCTTATCGTCCTTATCGGACGTAGACGTCGGGTTCTCGACATACAAGTCAGACTCCTCGACGGTAGCTTCTGGATCATGAGTAGACGACATGTTTTGGAGGTAAAGAACGATTTCAGGAGAATGCTTGACAGAAAGTTAGAGTATTCGCCGGAAATCGTTTAGAAGAAGAAGAAGTGAAAGTGTGGATTACCGTGAACCCTCTCCCTCTTTATATACTCATCGCAATGAATGCGATGAATTTAATGCGGAGGAGAGAGAAAAGAGCTGGTGCAATGAAACTATGACACGTGGAAAAAGCAAGCTGGCAACAGCTGTTGACGGGACGCGCGCCGTAAAATCCGCACCCACGCGCCCGAAAAATCGCGCCCACGCGCCTGAAAAAGCGTCTGGAATGACCATATACTGTCACGTCGCCATAACTTCCTGCACGTCCTGACACTGTCAGAAGAAACCGTCGGACGACGTTTCAACAGTTTGGACTGTTCTTATCCTTTCACCAACTCTTCGAATTTCAAAAAGATTCAAAAAGATTCAAAAGTAAGCGGGACTATACCCCTTACCTTGGCAACCAAGTAACTATAAGACATGTGCGAGTACAGTGTCAAGGCAAAACCCTTCACATATTTAGCACCCGCAGGGAATGGACCCAAGAATACCTTGGAAGTAAGATAACTATAAGACGAGCGCGGGTACAGTGTCAAGGCAAAACCCTTCACATACTTAGCACTCGCAGGGAATTGAAACCAAGAAGGATCTTCTGGGCCATGCTTGCGGAAAGGGAAATAACATCCCCGCATAGCGGGAACGTTGAGAACTAGATTGTTTGAAGCTCTAGGATGGAATTGGTTCTTTAACATAATTGATCACTATGTTTAAAACTACCAAAACCTCGTGGAGAATCTACACAAGTGAAACTCAACGCTCCTGACTTGCGAGGAGGTTACACACCTACCCGCATAATACCCAAAGATCAAGCAGAAAAGTCGGGAATTTCTGCACGTGACATTAGGGAAACCGCGGGAAGAATCCCCACGGACAACCTTAAAACTAAATCCTTTTTAAAACCCCTTGCTTAAGTCCAAAGTTCACCTCACTTATTAACAATTCATGAGAAGAACATTGGACTGGGGGGACTTGAAGAGGTAGGTCTCAGCAGAGCCCAGTTGGACCCGCAAGACTCACCTTGAAGAGGGACGTCTACGCAAGGACCAACTGGTTCTGCAGGACCCACCATGCTCAGAGATGAAGACCTTACGCGCAGTACGCCAGCTGTTCCCGCAGGGAAAGCCTCCCAATGGTGAAGTACCCTGCCTGTCCCCGCAGCTGCGGATACAAGCCATCAGGGAAGGCTACCCGCACTAATAGCAAGGCTACACGCACAATGCACTAACTCAATAATTCAGTGTCACCTGAAGGAACGAGCAAGGCGGGAATACTCCCGCCCAAATGATCCAGTCCGTATGCTTCTGGAAGATCTTTTGTACTATACCTGCCAAGGTATGGACAAAATAGACAAGATTTCACCAAACAGCCCATGAACCAATCACAGGGTGACAGCTCACCGACAACAGTACGAGGAGGAGCATGCTCTAGTACTGTTTGTCACTATTAGCCACTGCCTACTCACCAACCCTTGTCGTGGCACGCACATAGCCTGCAGTTGGTGGAAAGGGAACAGTACACAGCCGGCCTTGTCACTATCAGCCGCTGCCTACCCACCAACCAGCATGGCACGTGCGTGGCCCATAGTTTGTAGAACAGGAATATTATACAGCTGGCTGCACCTGCTTGGAAACCTACCTTCGGCTATAAATACTCCAACACCTTGGAACGGTAGGATCATCTTGTATCTTACCTTCACTAGCTATTTCTCTCAATATACACTTATATTCAGAGCAATCTAGTCTGATTCTCATGCCGGAGGGTGGTCACAAGGAGGAATCCCCCCCTTCTCAGTGACGAGCTCACGGTGTCTGTTTTGCAGGTCATCTGAAGAACATCCTTCTTTGCCGGACCTAACCCTCGTGGTAAACATTACTTAACCCCCAGATTATCCATAATCTGCCCAGGGTCACTTAGTGTTTCTTCAGAAATTTATGTAGCAGTTTTTTTGTGACCTTGACAAACTTGGAAACTTGTTTGCAACCATGAAATCATCAGGTTCTATCTAGTCTTTAACAACATATTGGAATGCATTTATTAGAAAACTTGTTCCATAATATTCGATAATATAAACTACCAATGTATCAACGGTTCAACTTACACCGTACGACGACAATCAAATTTGCTCCTAATAATAATAAACCAATGTCTACTATGAAATATTTCTTTCTATATGGGCCAAAACATGTACAATAAAGTTTTGTGAGAAGTATATTTAACTTGATTGTACAATAAATGGGGAGAATCTTTACCTTTGAGTGGTATCAAACCTTTTTGTTCTAGAATGGCAGTCTGATCGTAACATAAGAGGGAACCCGGTCCCGATGTCCATAAGAGAACTAACGGAATACCCAATTCTTCGGCCACAGGGAGGGTGTAACCCATATACAAATCGGCCAACAAGCAAGTCACCAGGGAATAATCAGCACTCGCTTTAGCGAAGACACTATTAATTTGACCAAACCCTTTGCAAAGATGGACTTGACTAAAGATGGTGTGTCCGGATGGACATTGGGGTTTTTCGGTGGTGGAAGACCATCAGAATAGGTCTCGAAGTGGAAGGAAGGGAGACCCTTTAGGGCGTTAGAGCCTAGTGATCTCTGAAGGCGTCGGTGGTCGTACTCAGTGATGACAAAGGTGATCATGAAACCGTTGGAGTGAAGGAGTTTTGCAAGTTTTAACATTGGGTTAATGTGACCTTGTGCTGGGGCTGGTATGCACACTGCATGTGACTTGTGTTCTTGTGTTGAACCCATGTTTCTCTCTCTCTCTCTCTGATCTCACACACACGCACACTAACAAAATGAGGACACAATAGTTAAGAGCCATGTAGACTGTCACGTTTTAAAACTGAAGAAGAGAGATATAATATTTCTCAAAGGAACTTATAAAAGATCTAATTTAGTTAATATTCTTGTCAAAGGTCTTACCAGAGGTTAATTATGAAATCATATATTTTGAGTAAAAAGAAGGATAACTTAATTTACACAATGATAACCAAGTTTTTCATTAATACTTTTATAATAACATATGACTCATAATTGGGTCACTGGATGGATTAAAAAGAAGCATCATTCTGCCATGCGTGTCTTCGATTTTTCTTCGGTTCATTTTTGTCATCAATGAGGTTTTTTCTCGTCGATTTTGCCATCAATTAGATTTCTTTTGTTTTATTATCAAGGATAACATACAATTTTTTCTATATAACGGCAAACAAATATACAATTTGTTGTTAGTTATAACTAGTAAATTACCCGCGTGATGCTGGCGAAGTTAGTAGATAAAATCTAAGCGTTGTATCGGCGAGTCAACACAAATTCGGTCGGTATTGACCACTTTTGTTATGGTCCTTGAACTAAAAATAAAAAAAATTCGTCATATTATGATATTCAAAATAACAAACCAAAATAAATAAATAAATAAATAAAATCGCGATACTTGCATAGCATATTATAAGATAAATTAGCATATTCATTTGGTCGGTAAACTCAGGCGTTGGTAAAAACCAAGTGTTATGACGGTGAGTCAACGAAAATGCGATTAATATCGTTTACGTTCGAGACGTTATATATTGCGTTGGTAAAATCCGAGAGTTAAGGTTAAAACCCTAAAAATAAATTCGTGAAATTAACATATAAAAAAAGTAACATGTGGAAAATAAAATATTCAAAACGACATTTATTTGGTCGTTAAAACCCGGACGATGGTAAACCCAAGCATTGTTCCTGCGCATTGACGGGGTAAATCGACGTGAATTCAGTTTGCTTCGGTTATGTTCGCTACAGTACCGGAACAAAAAGAAAATATAAAATTTTAGGTGGACCAATGAGATGGCGTGATTCGGTAAGACCAGATGTTGGGAAAACCCAAGCATTGTCAGTCACGGGCATTGAGCTGGTAAGTCTATGTGAATTCGGTCGGCTTCCGTCATGTCGGGTACAATACCAAACTAAAACAAATAGAGTTGTTCGGTTACGTTCGTTAAGGTACCGAAACTAAAACAAAAAATTCGATGTGTACTATACACATGACAGACGCATGTAATTTGTAGGCCCAACCAAAAAAATGCATAATATATCGGAAAAGAAATTTCAATTTATCAAAAATCAAGTTAGATAGTGTATTGCAGGTGACTAGACTCGAACTTACGGAATAATCGGCCGAGAAACTTAGCATAAACATACCCAGCCAAATCACCACCCAACAATATTATCTAAAGTCAGCAAAAGCAAATCCTAGATATCAAAATAAATGAAATAAGAACTGCGGCGCCAAACTTTCTTGTACATGAAGTTTGAACGAATTTGTTTTTGTCCATATTACTGATAGCATGGGAAAGTAATGTTTAAAGCCTTTTGGGATAGTCCCATCATGTTCAGTGACGAATCAAGGAATTTTAAGCAGTGAGTATTAAATCAAAATGGATCGGGTCGAACCAAAATGGTAAAAATATTACATTAAATAAACTGTGTATAGACATTTAATTAGTAACATTACAAATTACACAAGCATTCAAAAAATCTTCACCGATTCGTTTACACGAATTTGTCTTTATGATCTTCATTGCCGAAAAATCTCTCAACTGTTGCGGTTACAATAGACAAAACTAATGTTAGGTTTAATAATCGATTAGCCAAATGAAAAGAAATATATTTGCCTGTTTCCACCATAACTCTAGCAAGATCAGCAACACATTTCAAATGAGCAAATCTTTGCACACTATCATGTGCAAGCCAGGTTTATCCCCATTATAAAAATCATATGGATAAAACTCAAAATTTCATTAAGTTGTTCATCTCTTACTCCCATATAACATACAGATTTCAAATTTTCAATTGATGATGTGGCTAGACAATTAAACAATCCAGGGTTAACTGTTATTTTCCAAAACAAAATTAATTTGGGCTTGGATAGTTGATTTCAAAAAGTTGGGTTCGGGGAACAAAATTTTTTTCGTATTTGGGCACATGGACCTTTGGATCAAATATATTAAAGGTTTATAAAAGAAAACTGACTCACCACCAGCTAACCAACCACCCCCACTTGAGCACCACCAACAGATTCTGACGATTATTCTAGCATTTCGGCGACCTTTATAATGTGGGAAGGGGGGTTAATAGAAAAAACGTTTATAAAGGTCTAATCTAAGTTACAAAGATGTTTGGGACGAAGATGTTGTGTTTTTCGGAAAAAATGCAAGTTTTCCGACCAAAAACGTTTTTTCGGAGACCTGCAACTAACGGCGTTAGAATTCTGTTGGTCGCGGACACTATGATAAAATGTGAGTTGTTATCATCCAATTCGTTAGTTAGGACTGGAAAGCAACCAAAAGATGATAGTTAGGATTAATAAAAACCAATATACCTATATTATTGATAGCATATTATGTTTAAAAACCGGAAAGATCATGGTAGATGCTTCAATAGGTGACTTTGTGGATTTGGTGATTGTAAGAATATGGTCCATTTTGTTCATTTCTCATATATAATATAGGGCTATACGTCGTACGCCCGAGTATCACATCACTTGTCATCTCGTACCTACATGTCGAATATAGCTTTAACATCAATCCTTTCATAGCACCAACGTGCTCTACCAAGCTCTCGAGGCTTGATGAAGACCATAAAGATCTTTGTTTAAACGATAAACGTGCTCGGGATAATCTGGATCGTCAAACCCAAGAGGCTGCTTCACATACACCTCTTTATGAATTTCCCCATTCAAGAATGCACTTTTCACATCCATTTGGTACACCTTAAAATCCTTGAAAGCTACATAGGCCATGAAGATTCATATAGCCTTTAGTCTTGCAACCGGAGCATATACCTCATTTTAATCAATGCCTTGACATTGATTGAATCCTTGGACTACCAATCTCGCTTTGTTACGTACAATTACCCACGATCATTCTTTTTACACTTAAATACCCACTTTGTCAAGATAGCCTTTTTCAGCCAATCTGGTTTGTTAATAAGATCCCAAACACCAAAATGAACGAATTGTTGCAGTTCTTCTACCCATGATGGTTCTTGAAGTGCCATTGACACACTAGTTGGCTCAATTTAGGATATAGAAAGCACATGCATTTGGCATAACACAACTTTAAGTTTCCATGTTGGTAACTCCCCGACAGGAACCTTGACATCCTTAGACTGATTTTTCAACACATGTTTTGACTACTTTATAAACAGGTTTAACAAGCTCAACCCATTTTTCATCAATTCTCTTTTTCTCAAAATTAACCCTAATCACCTTTCTAGGGTTAACCTCTTCAATCAAAAGTTGATTATCATTAACCTTGAGCTGTATAGGTTGCCTTTTCAAAATACTTTTAATCATGGGAACATGGTACTTGATTAAAGGTTTCTCATACAATCTAACCCTAGACTCACACACTTTTGCCATGTGACCTCATTCACCACGAAAAACAAGTTCTCCAATCCACAAGCATTAGAGAAGCAAACATTGGTGCAACAAGTTTGATCGGCTAAATTAGAAAAATATTTTCGGGTAAAGCCATTGTCAAAGTGAAATATGTCTTCACTTTAGTATCATAAGCTTTCTTCTCAACAACTGTCATATCATAAATAGGTTTTTCATTGTGACCAAGACCAGGTGAATCAACCAGCAGTCTCACATATGTATTGGTTAACATTTGTATACAGTCCTGGTCGATCACTCCAAAATTAGATTTGAATCTCAATTCCCATCTCGTAAAATCATCAACACTATTAAGCTTTCGGGTCTTAGCATGAGAGCCAATATCTGTATCATAGTTCAGCATTGTTTGCATAATAGCATTTTGAGATGCTAAGGCATATTAATTTGTAATTTTGATAGTTTTGTGTATAATTTGCCAAAATATGAAAGTTAAGGGTGAAAAATGAATAAATATGAAAATAGAGCCTTAGTTAAAGAATGCAACCTGTTAGCGAATAAGTGAGTTTAAGAGA
This sequence comes from Bidens hawaiensis, assembly GCF_021521415.1. NCBI lineage: Eukaryota > Viridiplantae > Streptophyta > Magnoliopsida > Asterales > Asteraceae > Bidens > Bidens hawaiensis. The sequence continues at coordinate 108,758 of NW_027496637.1, forward strand.
GTTTAGCGATGAGTGATAAAGTGATGACGAATGTAGAATAACGAAAGAACAGAACGTATGAGTAATGACTATCGGGAACGAATGAGCAATGTAAAGATAACAAATGAGTGAACGGTATCATGAATGAGTGAACAGTGTAATGAATTTAAGTCGTTAGAATGGTTATAACGAACTTCTACTGACGAGTGAATCTAAAAACTATAGCGAATGAGCTCATCCAACATCAAGAAATTAGCGAACGTGTTCATGTCTTCAAACTTAAAACCCAGATTATTGACCAAATCAAATCCACAATAATTCAACCTCTAAGCATCATCAATCTAGACCCGAACACTACTCAAACAAATCCAAACCAATTTCGAACACCGATTACACCTTAAATCAGCCAAATTATATCTGATTATGACTAATTCAAAGTCAAAATCTAAATATTCAAACCACTGGTTGCTCCTGCTTAACTCCAAATTACATCAAATTTAACACCGCAGTTCAATTCATTCAAGTCAGATCAAATTCTGATCAATCCGAACAGACCTCAATTCAGTTTACACTCAATTATCAAGTTAATTGTCCTTAACTGATAAATTTTCAATCCGTTCTAAGTCCGTATAACTCGTTAACCAATTCAATCTAATCACGAACAATTTAACTAATCAATTACAACCCATCAATCAATCAGACGTCCTAAATCTCTGACACCACTTGAGGAACCACGTGAATGATCATCATGATTCAATATGTTTGCCTTGATATAATCTATTGTTTATGATTAGATTTATTGTATGTAACTATGTGTGTTGGGAGTGAAATTTGGCAGAGTAACGAGATGATGTCAAATAATAACTCGGAACTCTTAATTAAGAAATAGATACAGGGGAGTTTATAGAATGGCTCATTCGCTATATAAGCATAGCGAATGAGCGACATTCGCCACGCCATTCGCTATTCATCAGGCATCCCCCTAGCAAATGGCCTTATGCGCTATCTCTATCATTCGGTAGCATCCTCTAACGAATGAGGCAACAAAACTATTCGTTCGCTATAAAAGCTATAGCGAATGTACTATACATAATTAAGAACTAACCCCTATACATTATATCTATTACAAAATACGATAAACAAATAACGATAAGAATACCAATATATCAACAAAAATAGGACCAGAAGTTTGGATTTGAATTGTACTATATGGAAAATGGTGTCTTTGTTATTTTGTTTTTTAGTTGTGTGGTTGCCAAGCTGTTTGTTGGTGAAGTGTTTAGCTTATGCTTGTTTTTTTGACTTAAAATAACAACTTTCAAATGGGGAAGCTTGAAATTGAAAAATTGATTTTGGGTGAAATGACTGAAATCTGACATGACAACTTGGAATTTTTCATTGTTTATAGGACATGTGACGGTATCTATATTTTGACTCTCACATGAAATTTTTTATTAATTTGTATTTTTATGTGTTAGGATAAAATAAAAACTCATTTGAGTTACGAAACTTTAAAAACTCATTCTTAACCATATGCTCTTAATTAAAGTTTGAATCTATGGTTCTTAATTAAAGTTAATAAAATATGTAAATACAAATTTAACTTTTCTCTCTTCAGAAAAATATGTTTAAAAGTTTTAAAAAATGTAAAAAATCACTTCACACTTTTTTATATTATTTTATAATTTTTTGTATTAAATGTAACAATATATATTACATATGTTAAAAAAACGATACTGCATAAGATTTATACGGGTTTTATCAATTCAATGAGTTTGCGACTCGATTAAAGCTTTAAACAAAAACGTGAGTCCAGGAATTTCAATAGTTGAACGAAACATGGACAAACGATAACCGTGAATTAACAAGAATATTCTATTAGTAATAAACGAGGTACGTTGAACACGAACAAAATGAAATGACGAAACGGGTCAATTTAATGAACATGAATACAATCCAAATACAAATAAAATGACACATGAAATATATGCAACAACACTTGAGATAATATAAATATATATCTTTATAAACAAAGCCGAAAATTTAAAATGGGTCGAGTTTTCGGGTTTTAAAAGTAACGAATGTTACAATTTGTATTTAAAAAAAATATAAAAAAACAAAAATAAAAGTCAATATAGTGCACATGTGCATTAGTGTTGTATTACACATACATACTAATATGTATTCGATGTGCGTATTTGTCTTATATTGCATATATGCAATAATATGTATCAAATATGTGCAATAGTGTTGTATTCTATGCAAACAACACTCTTGCATATATAAAATACACACTATTGCACGAATGCACTACATCGTCGAGCTTATCGATGGTTTGGTTTTTTTTTTTTTTGTAGCAATATCAAAATATAAGAATAATAAACTACATAAAAGTTTTTAAAAAAAGTTAAAATAATTTTTTAGGATTCTTAGGTTTTCTTTTTAAAAAGAGTTTTTATTTGATCATAACTCAAAGACTAAAATTTTCCTTTAACTAATATCACTATTCATTCACTTTTGATTTATAGCCACACAAAATATTAGAGTTTTTTCCCAAAAGAGTGTGTAAAATAATATTTACCAATATGATGTTCTTTCAAAAGTATTTACCAATATAGTGTTTTTAGTCTTTTCTCTCGCTCGTTATAATTGAATAACATATAACTTCAATAAAACAAAGTAGGTTTAATATTTGTGTGAACTACTTTTTTTATTCAATACATGTGTATTTTTTTTATAAGATAAAACATTTTTTTTTTAATTTGCAGTTATCAAAACATTGAGAGATTCTTTCGTATTATTATTATTATTATTATTATTATTATTATTATTATTAGAAACGTTTGTAAAATAATAATAATTAATTATTTATAACCATGAATGAGTCACAAAGTTGTCATGTCGACGTACTAACCAATCTAACAACGCAATCTAAATATGTTTAGATGTGTCTTAAGCTGGTTGTATTTAAGCATGACAAAACACGGCAAGTCAGGTGGGTTGCATGGCAAAACGACATATCATAATATGAAGACTACAAAAAGATTAGGTGCAATTACGGATGAGATCGGAATAGTACGATTTACAAAAATTCCGATATGGAATTTGATCAAAGCGGGAATCGAATAGCGTACTGGAATTGATTGGTTCGGTATCTTTTTTGTTCATATTAACTTTTAACTTTTGATATTTTGATAATCTTACTTGTTTATATAATCTCCATCCCGATTATAGTAAATATTAAATCCTACTACCGTACCCGGTTGTTTTTATGCACTTTCGTTTCTTTATATAATCTCCATTGTGCTTATGGTAAATATTAAACACATTGCTTTGTATAATAAGATAAAAAAAGGTATAATATTTTCAGATAATGGCAATATTTAAGTTTTTGTTTGAGAAGATTGCACATGGAATTTGTTGTTTGAATCACCATATTTGAATTCAACATAGAGAGAAAAATAAATTTGCCAATAACAATCTTATTTGGATTAGGAGCCCGAACCAAGACTCGAGCTTTACGCTTGAAAAAACAAGCCGGCTTAGCCCGACTCGTTTATTTTAACAAGTTGAAAAGTTATGCTCAAACTCGACTTGTTAAAAGCTTAAGCCAGCTCATGGCTCGTCGAGCTAACTTGTTAATTTTTTTTATAATAACTATATATAAAAGACAAATTAAATTAAAAAAATTTAGCATACGCATAATATAAAATAAAATTTCTTAACTAGAGAATTATAACTTATTTGTATTATATTTCTTCTTTTTTAATTTTTTGTATACATGGAAAAGCATATTTCATGTGTTACTTATGTTATTTTATATATTTTATATGTTATTACTATTATATAAAAAACATGTTTATTTAATAGAAAAAGAAAAAAAAGAATTATTTAATACAAAACAAAATCTCACTTTTAAAAATATTCAAATAATTTGTTTAGTTAAAGTTATAGACTATCCAATGATATTATGAGAGAGAAATCTAAAAACATTAAATTAGTAAATACTTTTATAATGGTAAATATTTTTCTTCACAACATTATTTTTGAAAAAAAAATTCCAAAATATTAATCAAAGTTATTGTCCACCACATTTTCCTTTTTCAAACTTTTACCTCAAAAACTTCGGTCACAAACTTTCACAAGTTTTCTTTTTCAAAGTCTTACCATAAAGACTTTTGTCACAAACTTTTCTAAATATACTTTTGGCCTCTGAACTTTATATTATTAAACTTTTGTCATCATTATTCTCATATATATTTTTTGACCCTTGAACTTTATTTACAAACTTCATATTTCATTAGACTTCTACCTCAAAACTTTTACATATATATTTTTCAGCCCCTCAACTTTATTTATAAACTTTGGTTTATTAGACTTTTGTCATAACAAATTCATATTTATACTTTTTTGGCTTTCAATTTTGGTAATAAAATTTTGACCAAACAACTTTTACTGTAATGAATTAAACCGGCACCGATTGACTTCCCCACCATAGCACGCGGTATCATTCGAACATGTAATGCATTTAAACCATTCCGCCACAACACACGTATAGATATACTTGTTAAATTAATTGTTAAATGAATATATAAAGTATGTTCTGTTTACAGTTGAAGTTAAAGTTTAGTTTGCTTGTATTATTTACGTTGTATGGCTTTGTGTGACGGGGTTTGTTTGCATCGGCCCATATTAGGCATGTTTAAATCGAAATAAAAAATGTGTTCCATAATCCCCAAAACAAATTAAATGTGCACCTGTGCCTTCTGAGAACAATTAACCAATTTTCATGCTATTACGCTTGGTTGCAAGTTAATCTTGTTTTCTAACTAGATTTTCACCCAGTAAGTTGCGTCGGGGCAATTGGTAAAACCTTAACATTGAAACCTAGGTGTTGGTAAAACTCGAACGTTGGTAAGTATTACTTCGGTGAATTGACGCGAATACAGTTAGTATCGTTTATGTTCATTAAGGTAAAAACACCTTTGGTAAAACCTTCGCGTCCAAAAAAATATATATTCGTCAAATTAACATATTAAAAAAATAAATTATTTAAAATGGCATTTGTATGGTCGGTAAACCCAGCGGTGGTAAAACCCAAGCGTTGTCGGTGGTCCAGGGCGTTGAGGCAGTAACTGGACACGAATTCGGTCGATTTCGGCTATGTTTGTTACAGTGCCGGAGCTAAAAAAGGAAAAATATAAAAACTGAGTGGACCAATGAGGTGGTGTTGATCGGTAAAGTCGGTCGTTGGTAAAACCAAGTGTTTTCAGTCCCGAACATTGAGACGTTGAGTCAATGCGAATTGGGTCAGTTTCTGTCACGTTCGTTATGATATCGAAATTAAAACAAACAAAAGAAAAAACGAAATTGCCATTCGTTCAGCTTCTGTTATGTTCGTTAATTACGGTACCAGAACGAAAAAAAAATGCTATGGTAAGTAAGGTGCCGCCAAGTTGCCCAATGACTGCTTAACACAACCAAACTTGTCATTTATATTATATAATAATAGCAAAAACAGAGGAAAACCATGACAAAGTTGCATTGAGTATCTTAATAACAATCAATACTACGTCTCATTTCTTCATCATTTTTCCAAGTTAAAGAAAGTAAAATTAGATTTGAGTATCTTAATGTTTTACCTTGAATTTTCAAACAAAAAAAAATCAATAGCAAGATCAAAGCACAAAACGCAGATTTTTTTGGTTTGACCACAAAAGTCAAATGTATCATATATGAATGCAATAAGAGCTAAAAGACAAAAGGATACTCAGGAGTACGTAACATACCTGAGACCTTCATTTACGACAGTCGTTTGAGAATCTGACTTTCCATGTAGCTGAAGTAAAACCAATAACCAAATTTTAAGGTCCCGGACCCTTGCACCGTACTTTAGTGTTAAATTTACTCATAAACACACTCTAAATATCAGAGTTATTTAAAACCGCGGGATAACTAAAACTTCAACCATACATTGCATAAACATTCAAATATTGTTTTTAACAAATATTCCAAAATTATCTTAAACTATTCATACATAATAAAAACATCATAATTTCTTTATTCTTCAGATGCCAAACTTTCCTCACCTGTTGCCATGTGTTCTTCTCAAGCCAGCTGTCTCATCTATTTGCCTGTATGCATACTAAATGCCAGATACGCTAATCAAGATCTAGTTTAACATGCAACATGCCATACGCTCACATTCGTTTACACACACATACGTACATTCTTTCTTACCATGCTTATCATATTAACACGTACTCATTCACAGATATTATAACAGCATGCAACTCTAACTTTCACATATATTATAAGGGTTTGTAACCATAACTTTCACAGATACTATAAGGGTAAGTAGCCCTACTTTCATACTTTCAATATATATAAATATATATAGCATTCACATACGATATACATTGCTAATTCAAACAAAGCATTACATTCTTACTTATGAGTATACACATAGCCCAAAAATGTTTACAAGTAAAAGGGGTTAGAAACTCATCTAGATCCTTAAGCATTCTGACTTAATTGTAATTCCTTTCTTTAACTGAGCACTGCTAACTGTTTAACATGTACACACATTAATTAACCATATAACTGACTATATAGAACTAACCAAGTTAGTGAACTAAACTACCTTAGTTAACATAATTAACTAAGCTAACTTAATAAACTAAGCTTGTTAGTTAAGTCTAGCATATCTAATGGGGCTATTTAATTAACTCAGTTAACTATGTTAACTAGGTTAACTTTAGTGAAATGACTTCTCCCTAACTAAACTAACGGAGTTAATTAATTCTCTTTATCAAAATTGCAAGTCAAGTCCAATCCACAAGCCTAATTCAAAACTCGTGGTTGGGCTTAATCCGCAATTCGCCATTCTATTTCGCAACTCGCGGTTAGGCCTAATTTGTAATTCGCAATTTGCAATTCGCAATCCAAGCCTAACTTGCAATTCGCAACCTAAGCCCAACTCGTCATTCGCAACCAAAGCCCAGCTCGCAATTGATTTCGCAAAAATAAATTGCAGATGCTGGGTTTCGATCTCAGGACCTCCGACTCAACCCCACCACGCGTTCACTAAATGCTCTACAATGATGATGATGTGCGAGAAGCTATATATAAATATAAATACTAAATCTTGCAATTCAACACTAAGTCTTAAAATAAAACGGATAGCCTAACTAAGCTTCACACAAACAGCAAGTGTCATGTAGCAGCATAGTCTAGTAAGTCCGAATATCGAACACGAAGACACATGAGGTGGCTCAGATCACTAACCCTAACCAAGTCCTACCTAAATAATGTATTTGCTTAACTTATATATCTTAACTAATTTAACTAATCTAAAGGAACTTAACAAGAAAACTTAACGGGCTTAACAACTCTTATATATGATGAACGGGAACCACCTAGGTAAGGATTCTCAAAGACTATCAATGATGCTTGGGTGTCAACAAGCCCATGAAACCGGGTTCTAAGGATACACTAACTAGACAATAATAAGGCTAAGTGATGACCGTCATATTAGCCATGCAAAAACCTAATTAAACTATATAGATATAGTAAGCAGGGTATTGAATCTACGAGAAGCATGTGATCATTATTACAAAGTTTGATTGATTTTTAATCTAAATTTAAGTAAGGTGATAGACGAGATCAAGCGAAAATTAGAAAACAATTTAAGGAAAATGCAACCTCCTTCGGGTTTCAGGTTCTAGGTTTCACACAAAACTCTTTTGATTAATTGAACACCACATAGACATTGTGTTGGAAAGTCGGTTAATTTAATTAAGTAATAAAAACATATCTTTGTCATCAGATCTTTTATAGTTCAATTACCCAATTGACTAATGTGCATAAACCTACTTCATGTCACCCAACAAGCTAGGTGTTGTCATCAACCGAACAACTTGTAAAGCAAGGACTACTAACACATGTAAATACTTTAAATAAACCAACACATTAATTAGTTTATTATACAACATTGTTAATTTCAAAACAAATCCAAACATGAGTAAAACTGAAAAAAGTGTTAAACCCTATGAACCCTTACCTAGAGAAAGTTATAACGAGATTATTGCTTCTTGATTTGCATGACATGCAGCCCTAGGCTGCCTTCTGCCGTTTTTCTTCACACCAAACCAGCTCTAGACAATTGGTTTCGTCCTCCCCAAAACAGCCGTCTCTGCCCTATGTGACTTGTTCTTTGTAATCTTTTACATGGGCTGCCCAATGAAAAACCACGTGACCCACTGCATTTTCTTTTTGATCGGCCCACCTCAGCCAAGTCCATGAAACAGTTAGTCCCTACCACCCATTTATTTAAGCCTTTATGCATAGTTTCTTTGGTTGACGACATCATGCACACCCACCACGTGAGTTAACTTCAGCTTTTGGTAACATATCCATGCGCTTACTGTATCAAAAAAACAAAAAGTCATAGTAATAATAAATTTCTAAATTCTCATATATGATTATCAACGTGTAAATTTTGCTCACTTATTTCCATCAATATTCATATTTTGAACTTTGAATTTAAATTTATATATTTAGCATTTTATGTTTCGAGCACGATAAGAGTTTGATAATAATTAATATTAGGAAAATTGGAAATAAATAATCCCACCTTTTATGTATTGGCCGATAATAATCCTACCTTTAAAAATCACTAGCAATTGTCCTACCTTTTAACTATTTTGTCTCACTGGTCCTCCGTTAAAAAATACTTAACGTCGTTATGTTTTTTCCCTAGTTTCAAACCGATGTTTTAGGACTTTTGATCAGAAAAACGATATGAGTCGACTGATGTAAAACTTATTTCAAAACGGTTATTCAAATGGCTTGATTTTTGTTAATTGGAAATTCAAGCACCCGAATTGAAACATTGTTTCGTCCTTTGGATCACCATTTCGAGATAAGTTTTACATCGGTCGACTCGTATCATTCTTCCGATCAAAAGCCATAAAACATCCGTTTGAAACTAGAGAAAAAACATAACGACGTTAAGTATTTTTTAGCGGAGGACCAGTAAGACAAAAATAGTTAAAAAATGGGACCATTGCTAGTGATGTTTAAAGGTGGGATTATTATCGGCCAATACACAAAAGGTGGGATTATTTATTTTCAATTTTCCTTAATATTAAAAGTGTATCATTTGAGCCTTTGCACACCACTAGAAACTCGAATAACACTTCAACAACTTTAAACACACCTTTAGATCAATTTTCAAGCTTGTAAGAACACTATGGTAAACCCGAAACGACTTCAAGCACTTAAACACACTTTGTTTTGCAGGAACACACTTCTCAAACACACAAACAAGACCAAAATTCAAGATTGTGACTTAAGAACCTCAACTAGTAGATCCGAAAGCTCCGATACCAATTGTAGGTCCAAGATATATACGGGATCAAACAATGTGTTCTTGGATCAATCTCCTTGAGAGCTAGCGGAAATCACTCTCAAGTAAACCGAGATCTTGGAGCTTGTATGGGTTGGTTATTAACCGGCTATAGAAAGGTAAGAGTAGGAGAGGAGAGTTGGTGAAAGGATAAGATAATATGTTTTCAAAAGGGATGTGTGCATGGATGTGTCTTCTACTATTTATAGTAGAAGATATCATATGCTACACTATATTATAACTGCCCGATAGGCTTAATACATGGCCTCGGGCCCAAACGTTGTTACGATAGAAGCTACATAGATTACATCGTGATAAACTAGAAATAATACAAAATACTAAACAAACAAAATGGGGTTCTACATATAACAATTTTGGAATTATTTATATCTTAGAGGCATAAACTACAAAATTCAGTTTTACGCATTACATATGATGTACGCTTATTGAAAGATGCGATAAATAAACATACTCAATCTCAATCATAGCCAAACTACCAGTAGGATCTACAAGTACAGGTACTTAATATTTTAGAAAACAAAAACAAAACAAAATAAAATAAAAGAAAATTTAAAACATTTTGAGGTTAGAAATAATATTGAATTAATTTACACAGATCTATTCTTTATCTAATTTACAAAGAATGATTGCGACATGGAATCATATTGATTTGCAAAGCCCTAGATCGCGTTTCCATTTTGAAATTATTATGAGACAAGTTCATCATTGACTGTAGATATTGTCCTTCTTTGTAACTTGACAAGTGTTTTGATGCTAGAGTGATACATTTGAGGTTCGATTAGGCACGATACTTATGTGGTCCCCACTTAATCAGATGTGTTACTGATTTCATCATATCTCGGGCTTACTTTGTGTTAACATATCACCTCAACTTGACTTAAACCTTTCTTAGTTGATCACAGTACTCTTATTAACATACTTGACTTATTGTACACTGTACAAAAGACACTTTGTGCTTTGCACACTTGACTCGATCTAGAAAGATTAAAATAAAGCAGAAGTTCAGGCCATAACAATCAGGTCGGATAATACCATATTATCGCGCAGAGAAAGTCCAAGGCTTGAACAAAAGAAAGAAGATAAAACAAAGTAGAAGACTTAGGGCCTTAACAATCAGATCTTGTATGACTACAAACGTAGAGAGTCCAAGGCTTGAGTCGAAAATAAATGAAGAAATAAAGCAGAAGTTAAAATTCCTAGGACTGACTCCTTTTCTGACTCTTTCTCTTTTGTTTTTCTGACTCTTTTGATTTTCTTTTTCTTGGCTTTTTTACTTGACTCTTTTCTTGACTCAATGAAAATTTAAAATTGACACTGACTTTCATAAGACAACTGTGATCAGGTAAAGAGAGGCTTGGGTATGACTTGTATAATTACATTTTTGCCTTCATGAATATGACTTCACTGAATCATGCAACTGCTTCTTAAACGTGTATCCACTGGCAACGGCATTAATTTAAGTTTATATCACCTGACACTTACTTGTTTGTCAAGCCTACCTGCACATCTATGAGTGATCTTGTAGCCTTTTGTTCTAATCTTTTAACGCGCTAGAATCATTACATACCAACATACTATAACTTTCCAAAGGTTCGGATCAAATTCTTAATTGAAAATTTTAAAATAACCAACTCCCTCCATGAAGAAGCTCCCTCTAAACGGGATAATACCTTTTGAATTTTTTAAATTTTTCTTTAATAGGAGTAAAATATTTTTGGTAAGTCAAATGACTCGTTTTAGTTTTTCTTGAAAGCAAACTGAAAATCTTTTTGGTGGGTTAAACTTAACTCAATTTTTTCCCTCTAAAATTGTAATATATTTGAAAAATATTTACACTTGTAAAAACTAAAAGATAAGATTTACTCAAAAGAAATCATGCCCAATGACTCAACGAGAAACAAGAATCGGGCACGACTGAAAGATTTGGTAAAGAGATCTGCAAAGTTATAGTCAGTATGGACCCTTTTTATGTCGACAAGCTTACGATCATAACAATCACGAATAAAGTGTATTCGGATGTCAATGTGCTTAGTCTTTGAGTGCTGGACCGGGTTTTTAACAATGGCAACGGCCGCCTCATTATCACATTTGATCGTAAATCCATAGAAATTCAAACCGTAATCCAGCAGCTGATGTTGGATCCAAATCACTTGAGAGCAGCAGCTGGATGCAGTAATGTACTTGGCTTCTGCTGTGGAGGTGGACACGGTGACTTGTTTCTTGCACTGCCACGAGATCGACCGATCTCCTAAGAATTGACATCCACCCGATGTTGACTTTCTGTCCAAGTTGCATCCCCTATAATCACTGTCGGTGTAAGCATGAAGTTCTAAGGGAGATTTCTTTAGATACCAAAGACCCAAACGTGGTCTACCCTTCAAGTATCTGAAAATACGCTTGACAGCTGTCATGTGGGATTCTTTTGGGTCGGACTGATATCTTGCACACTGACAAACAGGGAACATGATGTCCGGTCTGCTTGCAGTGAGATACATCAGGGAACCAATCATTGACCTGTAGAGGTGTTGATCAACTGGTTTTCCCGATGGATCAGGAGCTAGAACGGGTCGCGTGGCGAATGGTGTCATGAAAGATGATGAGTCCTTGAAACCAAATTTCTGAACAATGTCTTGAACGTACTTCTCTTGATGAATCAAGGTTCCGTCCTCCTTTTGCTAAACTTGTAAGCCCAGGAAGAAAGTCATCTCCCCTAAGGAACTCATCTCAAATCGCTGTTGCATAACCTCAGAGAACTCGTTGCACAGATCCTCATTCGTGGACCCAAAGATGATGTCGTCAACATAAACTTGTACCAAAATCAAATCACCGTTGACCTTCTTGACAAAGAGGGTTTGATCGACGATTCCTCTCTTGTAACCATTCTTCACTAAATGATCAGCCAATGTGGCATACCATGCACGAGGTGCTTGGTGAAGACCATAAAGTGCTTTGTCAAGGCGGTAAACATGATCAGGATGAGATGGATCTTCAAAGCCGGGTGGTTGACTGACATAGATTTCTTCTTTTACTTTCCCGTACAAGAAAGCAGTCTTCACGTCCATTTGATACACTTTGAAGTTCATATACGAAGCGTATGCCAGAAAGATGCGAATTGCTTCTAGTCTGGCTACCGGTGCATAGACTTCATCCTAATCAAGACCTTCACGTTGCCAAAAACCTTGTACAACAAGCCGAGCTTTATTTCTAATGATCACTCCCTTGTCATCCTTTTTATTTCGGAACACCCATTTCATTCCGATCGGCCTTTTATTTTCTGGTTTCTTTACTAGCCTCCAAACATTTAGCTTCTTAAACTGTAACAGCTCTTCTTGCATGGCCTCTACCCACGAGTTTTCTTTCAGAGCGACTTTGTAGTCCTTGGGCTCCACCTGTGAAATAAAACAAGCAAAAAGACATCTGCTAGTGTTACCGGAAGTACTGCGTATTTGGATGCCAGCAAACGGATCTCCGATGATGTTCTCAGTCGGATGTCGACGATGAATTGATAGCTGTGGAATTTGCTCTACATGCTCGACTGCTGTTGCCTCGAGTTGAATTGTCAGGCTCTCTATGGGATGGAAGACAGTGGTCACAGGGACATAGGCACTTGGTTGCGGATCGGTTTCATCTTCTTGCGGTTCAACCAAATGTTCTGGAGCAATGGGACCTTCCCATAGGTTGTCATAGAATGGGACAGCAACAGTTGGAACAGAAGTTGTGTTGGTGTTATCAAAAGGCTCATTCGGACTTGGTTCAACCTCCATTGCTTGACACATCAACCTCCATTGCAGGACCTTGATTGTCTTTTTCAGAGGGAGGTGTGGGGACCGATTCCACCACACTTGGTTCTGCAGGGGGTGGCTCAGTGTGATCGACTTGAACATTTTGATTGTTGTCGGCTGACAAATATGAATCAGAATCTGAATCAGTCGTGTCTTCAACAACTGGCATTTCAGTGGTGTCGGCAGAGGGCTGCTCATCATTAACCGGGGCTTGTTGGTTAGCCATTGGTTGTACATTCAGTATGGGTGCAGCAGCAGCAGCTATGTCAACATGTCCAAGATCTTTCAAAACAGCATGCATCATGATAGAAGGATAGACTGATCATCAGCGGGTTGAACAGTTTGAGAAACAACAGGGAAAACCATTGGTACGGCTGGTGTCATGTACATTCCATGAAACTGCTTGAACAATCCTTCATAATCAAACATCCAGTCCGGACCATTGTGTGCATCAGTAGGGTTTAACTCCTGCCAATCAATGTTGAAGGACACCAAGATCACTCTTGATTTCTTGTTGTATACACGATAAGCACTTTTATCAGCAAAATAACCAACAAAGTAGCACTCATCCGCCTTCTTAGCAAACTTGGAGGTTGTTTCAACATTTGTTTGAAGCACGGTGCAGGGGCATCCAAACGTTCTGAAGTAGTTAACCCTTGGCTTAGTTCCATAAAAGACTTCATACGGAGTCTTACTCAATCTTTTGTTCAGAAGCACACGATTCTGGGTAAAGAAAGCAGCGTTGATAGCTTCACCCCAGAAAATCAATGGTAGTTTGGAATATGAAAGCATTGTTCTAGCGGCTTCCACCAAAGTATGGTTTATTCTCTCAGCCACCCCATTTTGTTCCGGAGTGTAAGGTGCGCTGAGTTGATGAATGATTCCTTTGTTGTGACAGAATTCATTCACCACCTTGTTGCAGAACTCTGTGCCGTTGTCACTTCTGATACACTTCACCTTCTTGTCAGTTTGATTCTCAACCAACACAATAAACCTTAGCAAAAACTGCGACGTCTCGTCCTTGTGCCTTAAAAGAAATGTCCAACTGAAACGTGAAAAGTCATCAGTAATAACCAGACAATAGGCTTTTCGACCTATTGCCATTGGTTGAATTGGACCGAAAAGATCCATGTGCAACAACTGAAGAGTGGAATTTACTGAATTAACAGTTTTGGGTCTATGTGGGAGTTTGTGTTGGTTGCATTTAGAGCAAGATAAACATTTTTCAGCATAGTGAAAAGATTTTATTGATAAACCCCTCACATGGTCACCTTTAACCAACTTATTTAAGTTCTTAAAGTTGACGTGACCCAAACGTCGATGGCATAAAGATAAATCATTCTCCGAGGCCTTGGACATTAAACAAGAAGCAGACCTCATGGAGTAATTGCTTCTCATGTCCAGAATGTAGGCATCGTTGTGCCTCGGAGTACGCATCATAATCCACTCCTCAGGGACTTTAAAACCTGGTTTCAAAATGAGACACTCATTTTCAGTAAAAAGGGTTGAGAATTTCTTATTACAGATCTGAGAGACGCTAAGCAGGTTGTGGTTCAGCTGTTCCACCAGATTGACTTCATCGAATGTCAAAGTACCATTCGAGACCTTCCCTTGTTTCGTTATCTCTCCTCCAATGTCACCGGCAAAAGAAACGTGACCACCGTTGAATGGTTTGATGTCGAATAACAGCGATTCGTCTCCTGTCATGTGTCGGGTGCAGCCACTGTCTAAGTACCAAATACTGTTGGCAGGCCATCCAGGCTGACGCTGCACACACGAACAACCAGTTAGTGGAGGGTTTCCCGAGACGCACTTGTCTCGGGAAAGTTAAACACAAAATCACCAAGTTTTATTTTACGATTTCTGAAAATATAATCCTTTGGTGAATCAGAATCTGAAGAGCAATCCCTCAAGGAACTTGAATTATGATTTCCTCGGTTTTGGAAAGGTTTTCTGGATCGCCTTCATTTTTGTTTTGGCTTAACCACAAAATCCTTTTGATCAGTCATGGTGAAAACCTTTGAAGGGTTCTTGGGCTTTTCAGCTTCAGACCCCTTTGCTAATCTTTTTCTTTCTCTTTGGGTTAGCCAAAATGGTTTATTTAGTTTCTCACTTCTTTTGGTCTTGAAATCCGGCTTACTGGCAGTGGAGTGAGTTTGGTTAGACATTTTCTTAGGATGACTCTTAGGAAATGTCTAACCAAACTTACTGTTTAAATCTTTTTGTGTTTGTGCCAGTTTTTGCAATGTCTTGCAAGATGAGACGGATTTCCACAGACAAAGCAGCACTTTCTTTGGTTGCATTTATAGGCATCTTGCTCACTGAGATATGAGGGATATGGTGATGTAGTTGGGTTAACATGTTGATGACCTCTACTGATAATTGTAAGCATTTGAATGATGAGTGGCAGAATGATTTGCTTGCGTTGGTTTTTGTCGAGAGTAGTAATAGGCACTATCAAATTGATCATAATATTGAGAACTATTGTTATAATTTGTATTTTGAGAAAATGAAGTTTTCTTAGGTGGTATGTATTTACATGAAGTGCTTGGTTCTTCATTCACAAAACTAATTTTTTCTTTTATCAAGTTCTCAACCTTATTATCAGTTGATGAGCAGCCTTGACTAGTCTGTTCATTAACCTTGACTTCAATGGTTTTATCAAAAACAGTTTCACATTCTGAATCAAAAGAGGAACATTCACTTTCATTGCAAATATTTATACAACTGTCATCACTTGATGATTCACAAAATACATCCTTTGATCTAGATATTAAACTTCCTATCATTGATTCACACAATTTGTTACAAACAGGATTGTTAATTGATTTTGTTAGACCCACACAGGATTCAAAACGGGGTTCTAACTCTCCCTTTGGTTTACAACCCTGGTTAACCTTCCCATAATCACCACTTACATCACCAGCTACACAAGACACGTTGACGTTAGACTTATCAGATTATGAAATTTGAGCTGTTGATGGAGAGGAAGCTGAAACAAATTTCACTGGTTTTGGTAGTTTACCAATACCATAGGCCATCTCTTCATCAGGAGAAGTATTATAGCTAAAATGGGGTAGGCAAGTGTAATTATCATTCATTGGTGGAGGCACCTCTGAATAATAATAACTTAGTCCCGATTTAACTTTAGTACTTCTCTGAGCTCCGATAAAATCATCTAATTATTCAGATGATGCTTCAAATCTTTCAACTTGTTTTTCCTTTTCTTGTTTATCAGAAAGATCATGTTTCAACTTTTCAATCTCATCTTTTAATTTATTTATTATGTCTTTGTAATAGATGACATTGTGCTCTCCTTAAAAGATTTTAAGTTTAAGATTTACAACATCATCGTGATGTGTTTTAATCTTTTCAACATATATCTTGTCAGCCTTTACATACTCAGCATTTAGTTGACGAAGTTTTGCATTTTCTTTCAAAACTTTGTTTTGAAGATATCTATAATATGTAACCTTATTTATGCAAGCTTGAGTGCATAAATTTCTTTTTACCTCATCAGATGGTGACGCTTCATTGTTTGTGAAAGCCATGCCAGCCATGTTGTGAGGATTCTGTAGCTCTTGGAATTGATCATCCCAATCCACACCAACTTGGACCTCTGATTGGGAGACAAGGGCCTTTGAGCTTGAGTTGCCCTTGTGTGGATGACCTCCAATTCTTTGAGATGAGCTGCTTGGCTTCTTCACCTCATGCCTTTTTCCTGCAGCCTTGCTGTTCTCCTCCTCTGACACCTCAGTCACACGAATATCATTTACAGGTTTTGATGGATTCGTGCATTCTCGAGAAAAATGAACCATTTCACCACAGTTGTAACATCGCAGCTTCGACTTGTCAAACCCAATCCTTTTTCTGTCAGAATCATTGAAGCTATCTTTCCCGTACGTCTTCATGAAGTTTGTAGCTCTTTGCACAGCCATTGCCATTTGGTACTTGATATCCATCTTTTCAAGATCCTTTTGATTGATATCTCTTAAATCCCCATCCTCAAACTGTGGTGGCAATAGATTTTCTTGCATCAACTCTTCATGGCTTGACAGAAAAGCGTGAACTATTGCGATGTTGGAGTCATTCAAAATGGGTAGTGCTTCACAGAAACTTGAAGGTTTGCTTGGTTGAGGTTTTGAAGATGAGGAAATCCCTTGAGCTTTTAAGGCTTGGGCAACTGCACTGTCGACTGCCTTTTGAAACGAACTTGTACCGGAAGAATCTGATTGATTACTTGTTGAGATGAATGCAGTTGGTTGTGAAGGCACACTTGGGGAGTACTTAGGAGTGGTCACAGGATACACATTCTGTTGAGTCTTGCTTAAGAAAGCAGTCAGCATTGAGGAAGCAGAACTCACTCCATCTTGATTTATGGAACTTAAATGATTATTCATTCTCATTTGTTCATCCATCTCAAATGACTTGATTGTGGAGATCAAATCACTGTTTGTCATGGCATTCAGATTTGTAGTTCTTTTGATTGTAATCGTATTGGTGCTCTAGTTGTATGGTAGTGAATTCATCAACTTGTGATTGACCTCAGCATTTGCAATGTTGATACTTGCAGCCCTAATTCTTACCATCAACTTCTCAAATCTCTTGACCAAGTCCAAAACAGCTTCACCCTGACGATGATTAAACATATTGAATTCTTCCTTTAATAGGGTCTTCTTGTTTTCCCTAATTTCGGCATTGCCCTCAACTTTCTCAACAAGTGCTTCCCACAGACCCTTGGCACTTGTGTGTTCACGAAGAGTTTCAGTGATCTCATTTGAAAGGAAAATAGTCAAAATGAGATAGGCTTTCTTGTCTTGTGCTAACAGGTCCCTGTCTGCTTGATCATAGTTTTCTAGAGCCTTAAGTTGTTCCCCAGCATCAGTGCGAGTCACGGGAACATGAGGACCTTGTTCAAAACATCTCATCAAATCAGTCTAAGTCAATGAGATATAGTTCATGAATCTCCATTTGAAGTCTGCAAAGTTATCATCCAAGGTCATATACTTTGGTGGCTTTGTAGGTGTTCCCACTTGGTTTTCCAACAACAAATACCCCTTCAACAGCTCAGAATCCGTGCTTGTCATGATTTCAGAAGTCTCAAACACTTAGCAACCTTCAAACAGCTTGAAATTCAACACAGGCAAGTTTTAAGCGCGAAACACTTTTTCAAGCGAAGCGAAAAAGTGAAGACAAGCGAAGCGAAAAAGTTCAGCTAAGCGAAGCGAAAAACTTCTGATGAACAGTAATGCGAAGCGAAAAAGTGCGATGCGAAGCGAAATGTGAATAGTGAAGCGAAGCGAAAAAGTTCTATGAGAAGCAAAAAAGTTTTCCAAGCGAAGTGAAAAACTCTTTGACGCGAAAAAGTTCAGTTTTCCAGAAGTAATCTTTCTTGGGATATGTTCCACCTAACTGTCAGTTCTAGGTCAAAGGTTGGTACACCGATTTTCATGCCATGAGAAGCGAAAAATTTCACTTGTCAATTTCAACACTTTTCAAACCCGTAAGCGCTAACTTTAATGCTTCTTTTGGATCTAGAACTTGAACATGAGCTATCTTTACCAAGAACACATTCTAAGACATTTTTATGAAGATTTTGCCGATTCTTTTTGTATTTTTCTTGTTTTTGTGGTGTTTGTGAACTTTTCTTGCAAGAACACTTGTTTTCTTCTTCTCAAGATCAAACCCAAGGTTGTGATCCAAAAACCCTCAACTAGTGAGCCGAAGCTCTGATACCAATTGAAGGTCCTTAGGTGGGTGGATCTAACAATAGTCATGGATCAACCGAGCTTAGTGCTAGCGGAAATCACACAAAGCCACCCAAGCGGTCTCGGATCTTGAGATATTATTTTCGAAGGTTTGAGAGAAAGAGAGAGAGCCGAGAGAAAGAGAGAGTTATAACAAAAGGTTTTTCTTTTTGAATATCAACGACTACAATTACATGCACTTGCAACCCCCTTTTACTTCTCATGGCATGCTTCCTATTTATAGGGAAACATGCATGAGAAGTAAGTCACATCAATTGCCCAATGGGCTTTACAAAATTATTTCTCTTGGGCCTAAAATACACAAAGTAAACAAAATAGCCCATTACATAAACATCAATACAAAAGACTAATATAATTAAAAAGGGACCTAACAATCTCCCTCTAGTCTTTAACATTGGAACCCGTCGGTGTCGTAATCCAGCCAGCCATCCTCGGGTAGTGGAAGTTCAACAAATCTTCTAACAAATTTGTTGAAGGCTTCCACTATCCGGTCAGTGTTTTGACGACCGATGTCCTCGACGGTTCCTAGGGGTGAATTGTAGAGCTTCTTGATATCTTCTATATGCAGCCCCATTAGCTCGTGCTCGTCAAATACGCGAATTTCAGGCAGATCTTTGCAGCGTATGACGGCCTCCCCTGTCGTGTTGTCAAATTCCCAGCCTGTGAAGTCTCGGAGGATGTTGGGAATAAAGGGCTCTCCATGGTAGATGATATGACAATTCTTTGGTGCCCTGTATCTCCACATTGTTCGTGGCTCTCCGGTGGCTGGGTCTATTTCTCTTGGGTTCTTGTACTTCCGACCCTTAGTCGGCTCAAAATCTTTGTAATCGACCCTCGATTGACGATGAAGATAATCGGGGATCCAATTATCCAAAGTGCTCCCAACTGCACCATGACCTAGAGCTTTTCGAAGATAATTGAGGTCAAGCTCTGGTAGTGACTTCAGCTTATGGTGGTTGAGATAAATCAGATCACCACTATATCGTCTAATCGCCCAACACGCGTTCTCCTTATTGTACTTTGCACATACAATCAGCGAGTCATCTGGTAAGGATATATGAGATCACGGGCACGTGCACGACTTGACACAATATGATTCTTTCTCTTCCTCTTTGGTGGTTCCTGTGTCAAGTCATCAGTTGGAATGGAGACTGGGTTGGCACCAGGAGCTTCTGAACCCTGAACTTGAGCAAGCGGAGTGTCGGGATTGGAGTAGTTGATGTAGTCGTCTTCAACCCTCGCCTCTGTATTCTGATCAATAAGATGCTCCAAGTTTATTCATGCTTCGATAAAATCATCCATAACACCCGCAAAGTCATCAGGAAACAAATCTTTATACATGTCAGTGATTTGTGTATCATGCTCCCTGACTTTGCCAGCCGAGTCGTGAGCAGCAAGGTCTTGGACGTCATGTTGAGCTGGAGGAGGTGTTTGAGTGTTATCTCCACCTCCACCTCCTACTGCCCCGGCTCCTCCAACTCCACCGTCTCCGCCATCATCATCACTATCATCATCTTCATCAAAGTTGTCATGAACTTCATCATCGTCATCATCTTCATCATCTTCTTCCTCATCATCATCCTCTTTCTCATCTTCGTCATCACCATCATTTCCGCCACCAACACCGCTAGACTGGCCACCCTGTTGTACTAACCAACCAACGGTCGCCTCACCTTCAGATACTACAGCCTGAACTCCTGGCATGGTCACAGATGGACCTGCGGTAGGCTGTGAACCACCGACTTGAGAAGTCTCACCAGACCTTCTCCAAGTCCCAAACACTGCATCCATCCTATCCTCCAAACCATGAAATTCATCTTCTTGAATGCCCATAAGGTCTAAGGCCGCCTGGTACTTACTCACCATGTCTTCATTCGTCTTGAGCTGTAGCTCATTCAGACGATCTTGTTCCTTTATCTTTTCTTGTATGGCCTCCATTTCTGCTCTGAGCGAATCGAGAGAGGCGGAGGAAGCAAGCTGATTTTCCAAATTTGTATCACTTGAGTTTGTGGCTTCCTTTTCAACATCCCACCTTCTCGTCGCATCTTCAATCTTCTTGTTTACACTAGATCAGAGAGCACTAGCACTTGGTAAGTCTCTTTCAAGTGTAGTCAGCCTATCTCCAAGTCTTGAATGGTCTGCTCTCAGATTAGCGTTTTCAGAGGCCTCACGGTTCATTAGTGCTTGTAGATTCTGGATTCGGTTCTGGAAGGTGTTTGTCAACATATCATATTCGCTACGACCACGAGATCTTGATGTCAGCTATTGGCCCACAACAATTAATCTAGACCATAAAAATATTTAACTAAAGTACAAAACTCATGTCTATATGGTGGTAGTAACTTGCATGGTAGCTACTTTTGTGTGGTGGCAAATATTATACGTTTGGTTGAGAATACCAATTTCTTTATCAGTCTAATATGATAGACAAATAATTAATTTTGGAAAAGATCTACGTGGTTCACTATATCAGAAAAAGTTCAAACCAGGGCCAGATCAACGAATGTGAAGGCCTAAATCAAAATAAGATTTTACGGCCTTTTTATCACAATTATTAAGAAAAAAGTTTTTGCTTAATAATAAATCAAGTTTTGAACTCATAAGTCATAACCTATACTTTAGTAATAATCAAGCCTACTACCACAATAATACATTACCTTGATTTTACTTTACCCATTATAACATATCTATATGTAACGCTTTTTTGGATTTGGAAGCCTTAATCAAGTATGGGCCTAAGCCCTAACTTGTTTTCGCTGTCATACGAGCCACCTCTGGTTCAAACATGTTATTTTTTTTTATTTTTATTTTTTTTGATGACACCTAGGTCTAAGTTTTTCATAGTATTGATTGGAATATACATGTGAAGGATTTTAACATTTTGGATGTAATTATGCAATGATTGTGTGGTTGTCCGAGCTGCTTGTTGAGTCCTCTTTTCGTTTTATAAATAGCCATCGTTTAAAATAATAAATCTCGGTGCTAAACTGATGTACCTATTAATCGGAGTGTTTGTGGGTTTAAATCTAAGTTTATAAAGAACCATCGCAGTAGTTATAGTTATAAAGATAGAATCCCAATTCTATTGTTGAATTAAATTACATCGAAACAGAAGGCAAGCGGGCGACAAGCTGCGCCGCTACCCCGTTTGAATTGCAAAACACAATCTTTTAAAAACTATATTTGCGGATCTTAGAGTCATAACATTACTATGCATGACCTGTTGAACACGGGTAAGTAGCTCCACAGCTTCAGGAGCAAAAGGAATAAACACATATTGGTTGTCAAGACACGTCTTCTCATGTTTGATCACCTTCCCTGAAGCAGCTTTCAAAGCAGCTTGACTGGCTGTGAACCCACTACTCCCTAAGCCTACCAGAAAGGAAACTCCTGTTAAATCCACACAAGATAGAATGATACTTGCATGCAAATAGATTTTCTGACCTTTAACCAACCGAACCCGTTCTGACCCTAACATGTTCCATCCAAAACCAGGCTCAAACGAATCCTGGTTTGAGTCAAAGGCATTTCAATTGC
Organism: Bidens hawaiensis; assembly: GCF_021521415.1. NCBI lineage: Eukaryota > Viridiplantae > Streptophyta > Magnoliopsida > Asterales > Asteraceae > Bidens > Bidens hawaiensis. The sequence goes on from NW_027496637.1 coordinate 131,254, forward strand.
GTAGCTAGAAGTTATAAAGAAGCTATTAATGGCAAACAAAAATACCAAAGGTAGGGTGGGTTAGATATGGAGACATAAAGTATTTAGAATAAAACCTTTTTCAGTCTAATATGATTAATTTTGGAAAAGATCTTGGTGGTTCACTAGATCAGAAAAAGTTCAAACAAACTATTTAGGCGGTGCTCTATGTTGGGGGTACCGAAACCCCTCCACAGTATCACGTCATCGTCACGGGGCTTCGAAGCCCGCTTCGTTATGGTTTAAAGTCCCTTGGGCACCCCAATATACATATATATGTATGTGTGTGTGAGAGATGGAGAGAGAGGGCCCACTTTTCCCCTCTTCCGTGCCGGCCGTTCCAAGCCCCCCGCTTCCGTGCCCCCATCTACTGCGCCCCTCGGCAGTGTTCCGCACCCTCCACGCCCCCTCCGCACCCCATAATGTGGAGCCTTAAGGAAGACTTGTTCTCTTTTTGTTTTTTATGAAACTTAGGTCTAGTATTGATTGGAATATGATGAGGATTTTAACTTTTATGATGTAGTTATGCGTATAAAGTATAAAGTTGTCAATGGATTCATTGAAAAAAGAAAAAGAAAAACACAAAACTCGACAATTCATAATGCCTTGAGGAGGATACATATGAATTGTAATTACAAGTCGGTATGGATACTGTCATATGACATGTTGTAGTGTTGCATAGGTTAGTTAACTTTATTTATTTCAATGAAAGTGTTCATATATATATATATATATATATATATATATATATATATATATTAGTTTAGAGCCAGTGTTACACACGGGATAATTCAAATTATAAAATTATAAGTAAGCAAATAATTACATAGCGTATATAGAAAAAAATATATTACATCTATGCTTGTATCTATACAATGTGTACATAAATTGATTTTATTTATATCACAAAATGGTTTTTTTAAATGAACTTAATAAAAAAATGTCCATGCAAAATCGCACCCGATAATGCTTCTTTCTATTGAAAAATCATTTTCGGTGTCATATATGTATAATTGAAAAAATTTTGGTTATGAACCAATTTCGAAAATAAGACTTCTCATACGATAGTAGTTCTAACCACTCAGCCTAAATACAACAGAGGCGTTATCTTTATTGATATATTTATCAATTTACCACCCATCAAAGGAAAGTAGGATATTAAATTGTAACAATGGATGTTCTTCAAAAACTATGTTTTTCTGAGCTACGCCATAAAAAATATGTTGATAAGTTTCAGAGGGCTTCTCGACTTTGTCATAATAACAACATAAAAAATAACATGTTAACCCATTCAATTTTGTGAATATTTTGTTTCATTTGAACATATCTCATACAACGTTCTGATCACCATTGAATGAAAAATTAATGTTGACATATATAAATATTTGAAATTTGATAAAAGTTAGAAACATTGATAGACATGGGGGTGGTATGTCGAAAGTGTCGCAATCTTTTCTTAAGTTTTAATAATTGAGGGACAAATAGTCAATTTGCCAAATCCCGAACCTTTTGATTATTTCAAAAAATGCCCTTAAAAATAAACTTGAAACCCGAATCATGTTTAAAATTCTAACTTTCATACTTTTGACATTTTAAAGTAAACACTTTGAACCCATAACAAATTTGACGATAAATCTATTTTGCATTATCAAACTTTTAAAAATACTCAAAATTTTCATTTTTGACCCGTAACAAATTTTGACCTAAATGTACTTAACTTGTACCAAACAATCTATTTACCAACTTTTAACCCATAAAATCAAATTTAACTTTCACAAAAAACCCGAAACAATTTTCATTTAAGAAACATGATTTGTTGTTTTTTTTTTGAATTCAACAAGTATTTTGAAATATATAGTAAAATAATATGATAATATTTATATTTATAAAAATATATAGATATTATATAAATATAGTGTAAAAGGAAAGTGAATAATTATTGATTTATTACATATATTAGGGTATATTAGTTTTGGAGGGAAAAAATTGTAAGAATTAACCAAAACATTACAAGTGTCCTCATCTATTTTACTTTATTAGAATATATATATATATATATATATTTATATATATATATATATATATATATATATATATATATATATATATATATATATGTATGCGAAACAATAATAACTAATAAAGATCGTGGCTGGTGTAAAGTGTGATTGGTCTTAGGCGTCCCAATATACATATATATTAAGTTGTGTTATTTGTAACATACACCTTTATGAAATATATATATATATATAATATGGATCCGGTAGAAAACAAGTTTTTGGTAAAAATGATAGGAGCAAATCTACACCACACATATTTTAATCTAATAGTTAAAAATGTGTCACGTAAGCATTATTGATTATTTGTGTCTTTCCCTTCTTAAAAAGGGCATAATTGTCAAAATGTGTTTTTTAATTTCAGTAACCTCCATCTAATTGTCCGAATTCTATGTTTATCACAGTACAAACAATTGAAAAATAATTGGACTTCCAAAATCAAGATTAACACGAAATCTTTGAAGAAATTGGACGGATCATTTACATGTACGACTTCTCGATTAATTGGTATTCCATTGTTCGATTGAAAAATACCCTGTTCTCCACGTTTCTAAGAGTCGACGATTAACACCCGAGAAAGGTGAAATGTGATGGTAGCACCTGGTTCATGTAAAATCAACAAATTTGTGCTTTTAAAGCCAAAATGTTCTTATTTTATGTTTTGAATTTTTTGTGTGTGTGTTGCTATCGATACTGGTTTGGCTAAATCCATCACTCTTGGTGCTATATTTAAATGTGTTTGTATTAAACCTTTACGTGCTGGTTTTTTTGTGTTGTTTGGGCTTTTTGGTGTTATTTTTGGGGCCATATGTGATGGTTAGATAACATTTGTTTGTGCTATTTTGATATCAATTCCCTGTGTTGTTATCTTCCTTTCGTTTCCAATTACTAATGTGTTGTTATGAAACATTTTGCTTAGAAATTGGGTGGTGTTATAACATGTTTCATCCGTTGTTACAAACTCAAAAAATCGATTACAATAACAAATAGAAAGCTTGAAGAATTAGGAATTAAGATAACAAGGAATTAAATTTGATTCCATGAAAATAGAATTTGAATCACAATTACCATAATACCCTTTTTAATTAATTTATTAACTAAATTCTGATTGGTTCTTACAACTCTCACAAAAAATATGTTTTCGATTTGATCTTACCACTATATATATTTATATATATATATAGGGTTAGATTAGAATAAAACCCAGTTGAGTTGTGAAAACTCTAGAAACTCATTCTCAACCACATGTTTTTAATTAAAGATTAAATCTTGTGGTCCACAATTAAAGTTAATAAAAAATGTAAAAGTTTATTTACATTTTTTCTCTCTTGAAAACATATATAAAAATTACTAAAATAATGTAAAAAAAATAGCAAAATATTTTTTTTTATGTTTTCGATGTTTTGTATTAAATGTAACAACATATATTACATGTAACAAAAAAAAACGATGTTACATAGGGTTTTCTTAACTCAAGAGGGTTTTCAAACTATACTTCTCCTATATATATATATATATATATATATATATATATATATATATATATATATATATATATATATATATAGGGGAGAGATATTTTGAGAACCATGTTGAGTTTTAAGAACTTAAGAACTCAATTCTTGGCCACACATTTGATTAAATGGATTTGAATATGTGGTTGAGATTAAATCTGACCAAAAAATCAAAGTAGGAGAGAGAATAAAGATGTAAGTGGTTACAATAACTTTTATGTCCGTTACACATGTGTAAAAAGTCGACTCGGTGCGTAAAAAATTCTGTAATTTTTTTATGTATATGTAACCTACATATATTACGCATGTGTAAAAAAAATTCGGAAAAAAAAATTGTTACACTGAGTTCTTTCGAGTTCTTAAAACTCAAATGGGTTATCATTTGAAATCTCCCATATATATATATATATATATATATATATATATGCTAAGTATATAATTAAAACCCACTTAAGTTGTGAAAACTCTAGAAATTTATTCTCAATCACATGTTTTTAATTAATATTTAAATCTTGTGGTCCACAATTAAAATGAATAAAAAATATAAATATAAATATAACTTTTTCTCTCTTCTGAAAACATATATAAAAATTAGTAAAAAAATGTTAAAAAATAGCAAAACATATTTTTTTTTGATGTTTCGATGTTTTGTACTAAATGTTACAATATATATTACATGTAACAAAAAAAAATATGATGTTACATAGGGTTTTCGCGGGTTTTCATTTACAACCTTGATATATATATATATATATATATATATATATCAAGGTTGTAAAAGTTGTTAGGCGGTCGACTGGGGAGTCGCGAACACTCGGGAGTATTCGGGGATTACTCGGAAAATACCTGAGTACTAGGCCGAGGCGGGGAGTAATCGGGGAGTACTCGGCCACCTAGTCGGGAGTTTTACAACATTTTGATATATATATATATATAGATATATATATATAACTTCTTTTTCATTTTTGACTTTCAAAGTTTAATCTTTTATACTATTTAACATGCTTATTTTCATCTGCACTTCAATATAAATTGTATTACTGAACCGAATCGAACCGTTATTGGTAAAACAACATCTATGTTTTAATAAAGTTATTTAACATCCAGCCGTTACAACACACAAACATATCCCGGTAGTTATTCTTTCATATTTAATATGATACTTTTCGGTTTTAATTATATGGAGGCAGTAACTTTTTACGATAATATTTAATTTTCACAAACTTACACCTAATAGCTGTTAAATGATAAAGACTGAATTGATTAATACTGAATAATGAATAACTATACATTGAAAATCACATGTAAACAGATCAGGATACCTAATAAGTCCGTAGACTCCCAAAAAAAACCTAATATCCAATATTAGGTGCTGACAAGTAACAATTATTTTTGATTTAGAATTTGTTTATAATATCTGAAATTAGTTATATTATCTTATCTTGTTAAATTGAATAAAATAGTATATGGATTTTTCCTAATTCCTTATATCCGGTGGGATCAGCAGCTCGTCAGTGATTTAAATTGGCTGTTAAAAAAAATAAATTAAAATATCCGCCTCTCTTAACGTCTTACATATTGAATTAATAACTTTTTTAATATAAATTTGTAATTGCAGAAAAAGTGAAAAATATTAGCAAGATGTTAGCCGCCGACACATCAATTTTAATCGGTCGTGTCGCGACATGCAATATTTTTAATGGTGCTTGGGATCTTATGATCTCATGAAGGTTTACTTGCGTATTGGAGGCAGTTTCAAATTAAATGTTGTTAAAAAAAATGTAGACTACTGTTTCGTGTGATTGTGGGATTAATTTGACCAAATCATATTGCTATATAACCAGAGTATAATCATCAGTGTCTTGCTGTTGATTAGATAGAAATCCCATATAATCTACGAGAGCCTGGATACTCGTGTTGATTTGGTTATCTTCTTCATTGGAACAGTTAGTTTAAGTTGTGCCTGCTATTTTAACACAACACAACACTCTAAAATATAAAGTGTAAATTTTTTTCATAGAAGATCTTGAGTTGAACCAATACAATAGTACAAATATTGCTTGCCACTTTGTTAGTTTATATTAAAAGAGATTTTGCCTATAACTAGTTGAAAGTACTTTTGGTTTCCAGTATACTATGATGAATAACTTAAATAAGTAGGAATTTGGTGAAGGGATCTTATATTGATGCATGAAAAGTAGTTTCATATCATGTGATACAAACTAAAATAGAAATACATTGCCTATATCTCAATTATTATAGCAGTAGCATAGGCACACATGCATAAAATGAACAAATTACAAATCATTTTGAAAATGAATGAATCAATTGAACTAGTTTCTCTAAATTAGCCATGGATGAACCTGAAGGAGAAGTACATGCCTTCTCAGCTTTGTTCTTCAAGTCAATAGCATTCTTCCTCATTTCCTTTCCTTTTTCTCCACTCATTAACTCAATTACTAGCTTGGAAACTTCATCACTCTTTACATTATTGTCAATCTCCGTTGCAACACCCCATTTGTTACAACTCCACCAGCAATTCGTTTGTTGGTCCGCAAAAAACGGCCAACTAATCATTGGCACACCACTAGAGATGCTTTCGAGTGATGAATTCCATCCACTATGTGTTAAAAACCCTCCAATTGATGGGTGATTTAGAACTTCTTCCTGGGGGCACCATCCGACTAGCATCCCTCTATCACTTGTTTCCGTCACATACTTTGGTGGGAGCCTAGCAGAATCACCAATGACAAGGTCGGGTCGTATTATCCACAAGAACGAATAATTGCTCTTTGCGAGTCCCCAACAAAACTCAACTAGTTGTTGAGGTTTCATCACTAAAACGCTACCAAAATTCACATAAATAACCGAGGACGACGCTCGGTTGTCTAGCCATTTTAGGCATTCAGATTCTTCTTTCCAAAGGTTTGATTTGATGGATTCAAGAGATGTATCAACAATATTTTTCTCGAGTAAATGTAAAGGGCCAATCCCATAACAAGGAGAATATATTAAAGCAAGTGAATCCAAAACATCATGTTCAAGTTCATCAAAAGTGTTGAAAATGATGGCCGAAGCTCGTTTCGCTCTCTCCAGTTGTGAGATAAAAGAATGAACCATATACTCATCGCCAGGGTAGATAATTCTAATGAATGGAGGGATCTTTTAGACGTATACCCGACATAATTAGGATAGAGTCTACAACTTTGTCCAAATAACCATTTACTAAACAACTTGAATATGCATATCAAAGAAGAAAGAGGTTATTAGTTTCCGGGGCGGTTCAACCATACCAAAAAAAAAACAAAGCAAAAAAATTTGTATCTTGGGGCCGTTGTTTAAGGCCCTCACCCTTTTGGGCTTCGTTTACGTTTGATTCACACCCACTTCCTCCCTTCCTTCCCTCACCCTCCATCGCTCCCACCACCACCCTTCCTTCCCTCCTTCCTCACCGTCCACCGCTCCCACCCTCCGCCTCCTCCCTCACCCTCCGCCGCTCCCACCACCACCACCCTTCCTTCCCTCCTCCCTCTCCGACCACACCCACCTCTCCTTCCTCATCATCACCCCCACCACCACCACCACCATCTCCGACCACCTCCTGACCTCTATCCCCAGCAACTGCCCTAACCCCAACCACCTCAGCCATTCCACCGGCCCTGCCTCCCCGTACCCGTTACTCTCACTCTCTACCTCATGTCTTGTTCTCTCTTCTTTATCAGTTATCCTCTCTAGAATCCGTCATTATGTGATTCTTTGGGGTGCTCTTCCCCAATTTGGTTCCTTGACTTTCTTGGTCATAGAACCGAAGTTGGTTTTTTTTATGGTTCGTTGACCGTCTTGGTCATCTAATCGGGGTTTGATTTATGGGGTTTTGAGGCCCGATTAGGGTTAGTGGTTTTCGGGGTGTTTTGTTGGGAAGATGTGGTATATCCGGGGCTATTGATGATGGTGTTTGGCCGTGTCCATTTAGAGATTTCCACTGTTGCCCGGATGGGTCAGCGGGGTCCAAGGGGGTGCGATTGGTCATGCATATTAAGCGACTCAATTTGTCATCGGATGACAAGAAAGAGACCTTGCGGGAGGCAATCTCCACAGATTTGGATTTGTTTGTTTCGGTTGGTGAGACTTTAAAGGTCTCGCGCCAATAGGTGTGTGGAGTGTGCATGGAGTTACATGCTTTCCGTGGGGGGTGCCATCATGATGGTGGGACAGTTTGGTTCAAGTGGGTTGCGGGAGATGTGGAGAAGTTTATAGATTGATAAGCCGCATGTCAGGAGGGAAGCTATCGTAGCGGGAAGGGTGGGGTTGGATGTAGCCCTCCTTGACCGTGCATTCGCCCCCTATCACAACTGTTAAAAGCATTCCTCATAGTTGTCGTATGGCTTTTTCCTAAGCCTTAGGTGCTGCTCTGGGTAAAGTGGCGGTTATGCCAGAGTCTGTTGAGGAGTGGGTGAAACTTTTGTTGTTAGCACGTTGCACCTTGCAAGTTTTCTAACCGTCTAGTCGGCAGGAACGCAGGTCTGGCAACAGGAAGTCTCTGCAATGCCATAGTATTCAGCGTTGATGGTTTCTTTGACTTTATATTATCGTTTTTTACCAACCCTTAGGAGGTGCTTCGGGGGGTGATATGTTTGTCCCTGAGTCTGGCAGCTCTAGGTTGTGCGCCAATGTTAAACAATGTTTACGGAAAGTTGTGGATGGACATTTCACTGCTGCAGTTATGTAAGGCCCCGTTACCGGTAGCCCTACTTTCGTGTTGGATTTACTCATAAACACAGTTCTAAATATCAGAGTTAATTAAAACATTTACGCGGAAAATAAAACTTTCATAAAACATTACATAATTCATAGCTAGTCTCAAACATTCTTTGTCTTTCAACATTAAAGCCTTAAAATTAAAGCATCATAAGTCTTCAGATGCCAGACTCTTGTTCAATGCCACGTGTCTCCTCAAGCGAGCTGCCTCATCCTACTCACCTGCGTGCATACTAAAAGTCAGCTACGCTGAGTGAGTTCTAGTTAATCATACACTATACAATACACATAAACTCATATTCTTTCATTCATACTTTCATACTTTCATACTTTCTTACTTTCATATCTTACGTTATAAAGAGCATTACGCCCTACATTCCTCGAGTATTATTAGGGCTCGGTACCCTCCTTCCTCGAGTATTATTAGGGCTCGGTACCCTCCTTCCTCGAGTATTATTAGGGCTCGGTACCCTCTTTCCTCGAGTATTATTAGGGCTCGGTACCCTCTTTCCTCGAGTATTATTAGGGCTCGGTCCCTCTTTCCTCGAATATTAGTAGGGTTCGGTTCCCTAGTTCTCGAATATTAGTAGGGTTCGATTCCCTCTTCGTTACTATACAACCATACATCATACCTCGAGTATTATTAGGGCTCGGTACCCTTTTCGTAACCATACAACCATACAACCGTCATTTCCTTCTTTTATTAACTTTATCACATTCATACACATAAGCATACATATCATACTTACCTTATACAAAGCGCTACAACCTGACAGTACGTGCAATATCCGAAGATCGTTCACGTACCATCAAGAAATCATTCATACATATCATATCATTCACATAAGGCATACACTTATCTCTTAGGATAAGCGTAGTAACAAACATATCGAGTATGCACACAGCCCCGAAAACATAACACATAAATGGGGCTAGAAACTCACCTGCACACGGTTACGTTCACCGTTAATCGTAATCCCTTTCTTCAGTTGTGCACGGCTGACTGTATAACAAGTATACGTATCAATTAACTATCACTTCTCATAATGTATTTCTATCTTTATATGACCCACAACGAACGGGGGTCCGGGGGCAGCGCCCCTGGCAGCGGGGTCTAGGGGCGGCAGCCCTAGCAGGGTCCAAGGGGCAGAGCCCCTTGCTGGGGTCGAGCTGCCAGGTCAGCTTGGAAAAATTTTATTTCCATTAACTGTCTAAACACATTTTTCATTAGATTTTTAATTCATTTTCTAAACGAACTTGACTTTTAGCGAAGTTAAACCTTAGGCGAACTTAGCTTTAGGCGAAGTTATCAGGCGAACTTGGCTTTAAGCGAAGTTAAACCTCAGGCGAACTTAGCTCTAGGCGAAGTTATCATCAGGCGAACTTGGCTTTAGGCGATGTTACCAATTAGGCGAACTTGGCTTTAGGCGAAGTTACCAATTAGGCGAACTTGGCTTTAGGCGAAGTTACCAGCTAGGCGAACTTAGCTTTACAGCGAAGTTGCCGTCAGGCGAACTTGGCTTTAGGCGAAGTTGTCATCAGGCGAACTTAGCTTGCAGGCGAAGTTCATCAGGCGAACTTAGCTTGCAGGCGAAGTTATCGCTTTGAAGGCGAAGTTGCCCAGTTGCAGGCGAAGTTGCCCAGATCAGCCGCTGTTTTAGTTTCTGACCAGCATTTCGAGCTATTTTAACACCCTTGCTATGGTTCAACATCACCCACTACGCTTCCCGACCATTTTCGGTCGTATCTACACTATAAAACTTGGATCTTTAAACTTCAAAGATCAAGAATCATACCTTTCTTGAGCGTGTTTGGATCTCGGTTAACTTGTTAGTCACAACTAGTCTCTCTCTCTCGCTCTCTCGGATCTCGATCTCCCTCTCCCGGCCGCCGGCGAAGTTATGGTGTGTGGTGTGTGTGTTTTGGAGTGTTAGATAATAATAAGATAGAATGAAAGATATTTTGGGTTTAGGGGATATTTATATCCCTGAAATCCCATGGATCTAAGGCCCATTCTCATTTAACCCATCTCAATTAATCCAAGTCCATGACCCGCTCCTTACCCGATATTAATTAATTACGCGAAATCACTAAACATAACTTCCTTTACTCGACATTAAATTTTAGGATGTTACAAGTTAAAGTTTTATGCTCTTCAGGGGTTGCACCTTTTGGTAAGGATACTTTGGTCGCGTTGGTGTCTAAGCATCCCATCCTCCCCCTCCGAGTATGCATGTTTCCTTGCTTTCTGACCGTCCTCTTGTTGTGGACGTTGATAGTGTGCTCGGTTGCATTAAATCTTTCATGGGACTTCGTGTGGGCGAGACGGATTGAGAGCCCAACATTTTTTAGATGCGCTATGTGGAGAGGGGTCTCCTATTGAGGATAGTTTGCTCAAGGCTATTTCTGTGGTTGTTAATTTATTTTTGGGGGGAAGGTGCCCTAGGGTGTTGGCATAATTTGTTGCGTCTGCCCCCCACCCCCACCCCCATTACGCCATTGCTTAAACCGAACAACGGGATTAGACCTATTGCCATAGGGGCCATTTGGAGGAGATTGGTCTCTAAGGTGGCTATGATGGATGTCGGCAAGGAGATTGCTAAATACCTCTGTGACTTTCAATTTGGGGTGGGAGTCCCTAGTGGGGCAGAGGCCATGCTTCATAGTGCGAACAGGTTTTTAAATCAGTTTCACTTGGATGGGTCATTGGCTATGCTTACTGTTGATTTCTCTAATGCCTTCAACTTAGTCGATAGGACGGCCCTTCTACATGAGGTACGTAGTCGATGTCCTTCTATTTCCTTATGGGTGGATTTTTTATATGGGCAAGCAGCTCGGTTATATGTGGGGATGCTTACATTAGGTCCACCACCGGGGTTCAGCAGGGGGGCCCTCTTGGGCCTCTTCTCTTTGCCTTAGTTTTGCATCCTTTTGTTCACCGAATCAGAGATCGTTGCAAGCTTCTTTTCCATGCTTGGTACTTGGATGATTGTACGATTATCATGGACACTAAAGAGGTGGCTAATGCATTAGATATTATCAGGGCCGAGGGCCCTCGGTTGGGTCTTGAATTAAACGTTAAGAAAACAGAATTATTTTGGCCAACGTACAATGGGGAAAAGGTGCAGGATGGGTTGTTCCCTTCCGGGATCGGAAGGCCAGTGCCTGGTGTGAAACTCCTTGGTGGCGTAATAAGTCAGGATGCGGGGTTTATTAGTAGTTTGGCTGTGAAAAGGGCATCTAGTGATGTGGAATTGATGAGTTGTCTCCCAAGGCTTCGGGACCCTCAATGCGAGCTCCTTTTGCTTCGTTCATGTATGGGGGTCGCAAAGTTGTTGTTTTGCCTAAGAACATGCCAACATATGTATGTGGAGGAAGCTGTTTCTATTTTTAATAATAGCCTTCGAGGGGCGATTGAGGACATCGTGGTTTGTCGGGGGCCGTTCTTCGGGGATTTCCAATGGAGGTTGGCATCACTTCCGACCCGTTTTGGGGGGTTGGGTTTATGTTCGGCCAGGGATGCATCTACATATGCTTTTGTGGCTTCGAGAGCACAATCATGGAGTTTGCAGGATCACATTCTTCCGGGATGTGGTATTGATGGGTTGGACACTGATTATGGGTGTGCGATGGATCGTTACGTACTTCACTTCCCGATTTTGATCTTAGCGGGTTCTCTAATAAGGACACCCCCCTTAAGCCCAACAGGCTTTGGCAAGTTCCTTATTTAGTGGAATCGTCCAGAGTTTAGAAGCGAAGTTTGATCTATCTTCTCGCCAAAAAGCGGTGTTTGAATGCCTTCGAGCTCCTCGGGCTCAGGATTTTCTAACGGTCATCCCTATTCCCTATTGATGGATTAGGCCAACACATGTCGGGGTACTGGGCTATCCTTAAGTACCGACTAATGATCCCTATGTTTCCGATTGATGAGCCTTGCCCAGTTTGTCGCAAAGTCTGTTTGGATTCCTTTGGAGACCATGCGGTGCATTGCAAAGAATTGCCTGGTTTTAAATACAGACATGATTTGGTTAGGGATGTTCTGTGCGATGTTCTTAAACGGGCAGGGATCTTTGCCAAAAAGGAGGCCCCTGTTAACTTTCTTACAGATCCGCTCGAAGGGAGGTCCACGTTACGACCAGCTGATATTCTTGTGTTTGGGTGGGCAGGGGGAAACACGCTTGTGTGGACCTTACAGGAGTGTCTTCTCTTGTCGGGCTCAGGGACCGCAGATTTGTTGTGGGTCAGGCTGCGTTGAAGGCCGAATCGAGCAAAGTTGTCAAACACGAGAAAGCCTATTTAGAAAATCAACATGTGTTTCTCCCTTTTGCTTTTGACACATTTGGGTTTCTGGCCCCGGAGGCTGTGAATTTTCTAAACAGAGATCAGCGTGTCGTACATGGTACTTTTTCGTCTCCTACGACCCAACGATTTGTTTTTAGTAGAATTGGATTTGCTATTCAAAAGGGGGTTGCGGCGCAGCTTGTTGCCCGTTTGTCTGCCACTTTATTGTAATCGTTTTGATTTTAATGTAAAATAATATTTCCATTCGCATTTGATTTTCCCCTACAGTTACAAGCCTATCACTACGACAAAAGTCACACCATTCTATAGCGAGTACACTATGTCGTCGGTGTAGATCACCTGCAGCGACAACAAGTCGTAAGCATAGTCGGCTGAAGATTTCGCTTTCTGTTTAATATATCCCTACGCCATATCGTCTGTGTAATCTAGACATGAAGGGGGAATAGTACTATTGGCGCGATCTGAAAATGTATCTCAACTCTAGCCGGTGACATGTCGTTACAAAATAAGTTAGTTCTTTGAATCATTTGTATTGTGGTGCTAAACCCATAATTTAATTAAGTTTTACTTTCAAATTTATTAGTGAGAACTGAGAACAATGTGAAACGCTTAATGTTTGACAATTCAAAATCAACTAATAAAATAGACAACGAGGGGTATGTGCATCATACTTAAACAATAACATAAGCATCTGTGTTCACTACTATAAAACGGATATCTTTTCTATGCCCCTTTTCGTTCGAAATATGTAGGAAACAGTGTTTTATGACAAAACGCTATGGTCGGAACCTTCGTTGGAAAAATCTTTCCAACTCATTTCCGACATATTGTCCTAGTTATTTCCCACAAAATTATTCCGTCGCAACTTTCCTACGCATTCCAGACTAAGAGTTTATTTTTTAAAGATTTTTAAATAAATACAAATATGACACAAACTGTTTATTTACTCTTAACACAGTATCGAATCTCGTTCTATTCATTGTGAGAATATAACTATAACCTAACAAGAAAATAAGAGCATCTTATCAGTTCTCAAAAGATCCAGAAAATGATATGATTCAAAATTAATGATTTTAGTGTTCATCATTCTTATTAGTTAAAAAATGTTAACTGTTGTAAGAAAAAAAAATGATATAAACATATGTAAGCCACCAATGGGGTGGTGGTTAATTCGCAAAGGCAAAACCTTTAAACACTTGGTTTGGGCGGAAGAGGTCTTTGAGTCAAGTCCCACAGACAACAAGGATTAAAAGAAATTCGTAGTTAAAAAAAAAAACATATATGTAAGCCAATAATAAGAGCATATTACCTTTGAGGGGCATCAACTTGTTATCCAAAAGATTCTGATACTGATTGTAACATACTAAAGATCCTGCACCACTGGTCCACAGGAGTATCTCCGGGATAGTGAGTTCTGCTGCGACATCTAGGGTGAAGCACATAAGCATGTCGGATACGATGCAAGTCACCGGTCCATGAGAAGCACTCACTTTGGTTATGAGACTTTTAAACGGACCCGAACAAGTCTCATTAAGGGACTTGGCTAGAGGTGGGATATCTTGGGAGGCATTTGTGTTTTCGGGCGGTGGAAGGCCGTCGGGGATGGTCTCAAAGTGGAAGGAAGGGAGGCCATGTAGGGCGTCGAGTCCATGCATTCTATGTAGGCGTTGGTGGTTAAACTCGGTGTTGACAAAGGTGATAAGAAAATCTTTGGAATGGAGGATTTTGGCTAGTTTTAGCATGCGGTTAATGTGTCCTTGAAGTGGGACTGGTATGCATACTACATGTGGCTTATTCTCTTGCAAAGAACCCATGCATCTCTCTCTCTAAAATACTTCAGGTTAAAGTGACATGTACATGTACACTTTTTATAGGCTAACAATGAACACCAGGAACATGGGTATTTCGCATTCCCTACAAATGAATGAACAGTCAATTTTATTGGATTGTTAATTAGTGGTAGTTGGTAATAGGGCTGTATCATAAGGTATACCCACACCATCCCTAATTCCATATTTGATTTCACACCACCACAAGAATGCGTCTACAAAACACTCTGGTGGTCGTTTTAGCCAAAAAAAAAAAGAAGTCAAATATTAAAACAATTGGTTATAACCGCCGTTTGAACAATATTTGGATGACGATTCTGACAACTGGAGGTCAAACTTGGAGAATTATTGATCAGAACGGCTATTTGCCAATTTGTGGACAGTTGTTCTGAACAGTCGTTCTGACCATATGCGTCCAAAACAAACCAGACCGATGCTCGGGATCTGAACTAGAGCTGATGTATATCCAGACCAGAGATGGTTCATAACTTCAGGCCTGCTACAATAGTTATTTACATATATAAACTAGCTGGTGTTGACTCTCGGGTTATTAACATTCAACTCTATCACAACAGATTTAATATTCATATTGTTTTTGACACCGACACGCTTAAGATTAGGTTTTGTTCGGTTCATGTTTTGAGTTGACTAATGTTCATTTGCGAATATGAGGATAACTAGTAACTAAATAAAATTTTAAATAACTAATTACTTGTTTCGAATGGATCTTTTTATAATCGGTGTTCTTTTATTTCGCGTTTCTTTTTTGTCATTCTCAATTAACAAACTTGGTTTTATGTATTTAGCTTGTGATTAGATGTAGCAAATTAAACAATTAAAGAATGGGTAGTATAATCTTTAATAACCAAAGCTGTTCAAAACTAAAAGGTGTTAAAGATTAGAAGACAGAAAGTTAATTCACTTATGAAAAGTAATAGTTATAGTGGAAATTAAAAATTAAGTATTAAGCTTTAACACTTTTAGCACTTGAATCTAAATACGAACTTTTAAAATATTCTAAGCGGTTTACATGTTAAGCAATTTATTATTAGCTAGTTTTAGAGCCCGTGTCACACATGAGATATTCAAATTATAAAATTATAAGTAAAACAAATAATTACATAGCGTATATGAAAAAAATATATATTACATCTATGCTTGTATCTATACAATGTACACATAAATTGATTTTATTTATATCACAAAATGATTTTTTTAAATAAACTTAATAAAAAAATGTCCGTGCAAAAACGTACCCGTGAATGTTTCTTTCTATTGAAAAATTCATTCTCGGTGTCATATATTTATAATTGAAAGAATTTTGGTTATTAACCAATTTTGGAAATAACACTTCTCCCACGATAGTAATTCTAACCACTCAGCCTAAATACAAAAGAGGCGTTACATTTATTGATATATTTATCAATTTACAATCCATCAAAGGAAAGTAGAACATTAAGTTGTAACAATGGATGTTCTTTAAGAACTATGTTTTTTTGAGCTACACCATGAAAAAGATTTTGATAAGTTTCAGAGGGCTTCTCAACTTTGTCATAATGACAACATAAAAAATAACATGTTAACCTATTCAATTTTGTGAATATTTTGTTTCTTTTGAGCATAGTTTTCCATGACATGCTTCCCATACAACGTTCTGATCACCATTGAACAAAAAAATTAACGTTGACAAAAATATTTCAAATTTGATAAAACTTAGAAGCATTGATAGGCATGGGAGTGGCATGTCGAAAGTGTTCGCAATCTTTTCTTAAATTTTAATAATTGAGGGAAATAGTCAATTTACCAAATTCCGAACCTTTTGATTATTTCAAAAAATTCCATTAAAAATAAATTTGAAACCCGAATCATGTTTAAAATTCTAACTTTCATACTTTTGACATTTTAAAGTCAACACTTTGAGCCCATAACAAATTTGACGATAAATCTATTTTGCATTCTCAAACTTTTAAAAATACTCAAAATTTTTATTTTTGACCTGTAACAAATTTTGACCTTAATGTAGTTAACTTGTACCAAACAATCTATTTACCAACTTTTGACCCATAAAATCAAATTTAAGTTTCACCAAAAACCCGAAACAATTTTCATTTGAGAAACATGATTTGTTGTTGATTTTTGGAATTCACCAAGTATTTTGAACTGTATAGTAAAATAATATGTTAATATATATATATATATATATATATTTATAAAAATATATAGATATTATATAAATATAGTGTAAAAAGAAAGTGAATAATTATTGATTTGTTACATATATTAGGGTATATTAGTTTTGGAGGGAAAAAATTTTGAGAACTAACCAAAACATGACAAGTGTCAACATTTATTTTACTTTATTAGAATAGGTAGATTGGATCGTGCTCTATTAACCTATTTAATAAAACGGATTAGCTGACTCAAAATTTGATATTTCTTGTGCCAATAGTTGTCGTACCAAACCGAATTAGAATTCAAGGAAACTGTTAAATTCAATAATCGTGCATAAGAGGTTTCTGTTGGCTCAATTGTTTTGCTCGAGTGTAGAGCACAGGCCAAGAATTAAAAGGAACTATTAATGGGTTGCTGGATGATCAAATTATGGTTATTAGGTTTCTTGTTAGCTAAGTTACGTTAACATTATAAATAGGGACAATCAAGTTAGGGATTGTTATAAAGTTGACGCAACCAAGTTAGGGTTCATCAAAAGTCAAACTGAGTTAGGGTTTGAGAGTTTGTAATCAATTTTTTGAGTTATATTTTCATATTAATATGACGGGAGTTAGTCGTTTAATTTGTGTTTGATTAGCGATCCAGGACTTGAGTTTACACGAGAACAAGGGAGGAGTCATGACAGACGAAGATTGGGTCATGCAATGGAGTCTCGCACCGCATCGTTAAGTCTAATAGCATTATCCATGAAAAAAACATTTTTAATTGGAATAAGTTAACGAAGGCGGGGAACTGTAGGGTCAATATTATATATTATTTTTAAGATTGTATATGTCGTTCTAGTTTGCTTTTAGTCGGTGTATTACGTACTCGGTACGTTTATTTTGTAGGTTTATTATGTAAACTTTGGAGAAATTGGGACCCTATATAAAGGCCACTTAACCCATTTCTCCACAACTAATCATAACTCATTCACACAACTTGAAGGAAATAAAGTTTCTTTCACTCTCTCCTCTCAACTTCTTTCTTTTGTAATAACAAACTAAGATCCGAGATCCGAGTGTCGTTGGTGATTTCCGCTAACCAACAACACGGATTGATCCGAGTCAAGTTGTGAGATCCATTTAGAGGACCTACAGGTGGTATAAGAGCTTTCGGCTCGACTTTTTGTGGTTTTCGGGTCAAACTTTTCGGGTTTTGATCTTAGTTTTTTTGTTAGACTTGAGGATGATTTCGTGTTACTCACCACTTTTGGAGTCCCTTACACCTTAGAAATACACGAGAATCACCAAATCTAAGTTTTTAGGATTTTAAGTTTTTGTGTCTGAGCTCAGATTCGGTTTAAAACTCAGATCTAGGCCGACTTATTGATTTTTAGACTAAAGTCTTTTTGACTTTTTGGAAGTTTGGGTGTAATATTCTCAAAAATAAAAAATAAAAAAAATAATTCGCTTCGGGTACTGTAGCAGTTGCTTCCGAGGTAATGTAGCAATCGCATCGGGGTACTATAGCAATCGCTTCGCATGGTACTGTAGCAAATCGTTTCGCTTCGCACGGGTACTGTAGCAATCGTTTCGCTTTGCACGAGTACTGTAGCAATCGCTTCACATCGGGTATTGTAGCAACTCATGCGAAACACTGTAGCGACTCGGCACTGTAGCAAAAAAAAAACCTTAAATTTTTTTTCTATTTAAAAAAAAATAACTAACCGAGTTAATATATATATATATATATATATATATATATATATATATATATATATATATGTCTTACGAACCTGAGCTTGGAGGAAATCTGGATATGGGAGAAAGCCGAAAGAAAATACTAAAAGGAGAATTCGACATGTTTACACATATTAAAGGAGAATCGGTTGCCTCTCTCATCAACAGATTTGAGTTACTCATTTCTAAAATGAGAAGTGTCGGTATCATCAATGGTTTGTATGAGATCAATATGAAGCTATTGAATTCATTGCCTTACTCATCTGCGTCAATGTTGTTACCATAAAGAGAACCACAAACCTGTATACCATAACACTCTCAGAGTTGGCTTCTACCATAAAGTCTTTTGATATAACAATCAGTCCAAAGAAAATAAAGTTGGGATAAGTGCTGCATGTGAAAGCAGTCATGCATGTTCTGTCATTCCTGACACATCACCTTGCGATGCGGTAAACCACAACTTATGCACGCAGGCTTGCATTGACAAGGTTACATGTTATAGATATCATCAAAATGAAGTCTTAAAAGAAAATGCAAAACTTCGACAGTTAAATGCTGAATATGTAAAAGCTGACAAGATTTACGTTAAGAAAATTGAGACTCATCGTGATGATGTGGCAAATCTGAAACTTAAAATTTTTAAAAAGGAGCATGAAGTAATTTATTAAAACATAGTTTCTGAATTAAAAGCTGAAATAGAAAGTTTGAAACTTGATGCTTCTGAGAAAAAGAAACACGAAAAGATAGTCGAAAGATTTGAAACATCATCTGAGAAGTTGGATGATATCATTGGAGCCCAGAGAAGTACTAAGCTGAAAGCGGGGCTGGGGAAGAAATGTCATATGGGAGTGGTAGAATACCAAAACCTATGAAATTTGTCCCTCCAGTTTCTCAAACTGCTGCTCCAGTCCCATCATCTGATATATCTAACATCAATGTATCTTTTGAAGCTAGTTGTGTAGAAGAAAGTGGGTCGGTGGAAACGGACACGAGTTGCGATTATGAAACCGTTTGTGATGAAACTTTTGTTGAAAAATGTGTCAATGAAAGTAGGCCTATTGAGGTGAACATATCAAGTTGTTCATCATCAAGTTGTGAGACTGAGGATAATTCAAGTGAAAGTAAAGTTTTTGAAAATGAAAAAGCAAGTACTTCGTGTAAATATGTTCCACCAAATAAACGATCATTTTCTCAAACAACCAATCAATTTAGAAATCCTCAGTCATACAACTTCTGTGATAACAACTACTATGGTCATTATCAACAAAATTTTGTTGATCCATATTACACAAATGCGTTTTATAATTATGTTCCTTTCCAAGGATCACCTTTCCCACCACACCAATCACATTATAGTTCAGATGAGTTCTTTGGCACTCCTAGAAGAAAGTGCTATTTCGTGTGTGGTCACTCTTCTCACCTTGCAAGACATTCCAAGCACTGGTTCAAGCAATAGCTTGATATTCAAAGGCGGCTTAGTCAGTCCCTAAAAGGAGCTTCTAGTAGCCCTGATTCAAGGACTGATCAAGCCGATAGTGAACCTAGTGAAATGGATGTGAGATCCAAAGTAAATAAAGTAAAACACAAAAAGAAACCTTTTTGGAAAACCAAGAAGGATCCTAAGACTATAAAGTTTGAGGATTCACCAAACACAGTTTCAAAATCAAGAAAAGAAAAGTCCAAAATTGTCAAAACCAAGGAACAAGTTTTTACTTGGATTCCTAAGGAATGTTCTTCATCAAGTGAGGATGCACCAAGAAATAAATGGTTTTCAGGAAATAAAATCAAGTTTGGTCGGTTTACGGTTGACATTCCCGGGACAAAAGTATACCGGGATCCCATGTCTATTTAAACGCTTAGTGCATGCAGGGTAAATTAAGGAGGACTATCAATAGTATTAGGTACTTAGATAGTGATTGCACCCGGCATATGATGAGAGACGAACCCTTGCTATTTGATGCTAAACCATTCGATGGCGGATTCGAGTCTTTCATAAGCAACTTGGGAGGACAACCTTCAAGGAAGGGAAGTGTTTCATGCGATACTTTGTTCAAATGGTTCAACAACAACTTATCGGGCGTTTCTCAAACTAACCTCGTCCAACTGCATCTCTCAAGTGATGGATCCAGCATCAGCTGTTGGGTCTTGGTTTGAATCTTTTCAACTTTTTCATACAATGTGATAATGCTTGCTTAAGATAGTCCATCTGACAACAACTTTGCTGACCTTTTCACTAAAACCATCAATCATGCCGATTTGAATATTTGGTCGAATCGCTCGGCATGATCAATTTTAATTAAACAACCTATCTATCCTTTTGTTTTAAAATTGTAAATATTTTTAAAATATGTCACAATTTTAGAGGGAGAAAATTGAGTTAATTTTAACTCACCAAAAAGATTTTCAATTTATTTAAAACAAAAACAAGTCATTTGACTTTATAAAAAGACTTTATGTTATTTTAAGAAAACCTGAAAATATTCCAAAAGATACTGTCCTGTTTAGAAGGAGCTCCTGCTTAGAGGGAGTCGGATATTTTAAACTTTTAAAAATTTTAAGAAATTGATCCGACCCTTGAAAAATGATAGTACATTGATATGCAATGATCCTAGTGCATGAAAAGAGTAGATCAAAAGTCCACAAAATCACTCACAGATGTGTAGATAGGCTTAACAAACAAGTAAGTGTCGGGTGATATAAACCTAAATTCTTGCCGGTACTAGTGGATATACAATTATGAAGCAGTTGCATGATTCCGTAAAGTCATATTCATGAAGGCAGAAATGTAATTATACATGTCATTTCCAAGCCTCTCTTTACCTGATCACAGTTGTCTTATGAAATAAGTGTCAATTTTTAATTTCTATTGAGTCAAGTAAAGTGTCAAGAAAAGAAAAGAAAAGAAAAACAAAAAGAGTCAGAAAAGAAAATAAAAAATAAAAAAAAGAGTAAAAAAAAAAGTCAATCTTAGGGATTTTAATTCTGCTTTATTTCTACATTTATTTTGATTCAAGCCTTGGACTTTCTCTGTTTGTAGTCATACAAGATCAAGATCTGATTGTTAAGGTCCTGAATCTTCTGCTTTATTTTAATCTTTCTAGATCGAGTCAAGTGTGCAAAAATAAAGAATAAAGTGTCAAGTATGTTAATAAGTGTGATTAAATAAGAAAGGTTTAAGTCAAGTTGAGGTGATATGTTAACACAAAGTAAGCCCGAGTTATGATGGAATAAGTAACATGTCTGATTAAGTGGGGACCACATAAGCACCGTGCCTAATTGTACTTTAAAAGTATCACTTTTGTATCAAAACACTTATCAAGTTAAACAAACGGACAATATCTACAGTCGGTGATGAAATTGTGACATAATAATATCAAAATGGAAACGCGATCTAGGGCTTTGCAAATCAATATGATTCCATGTTGTGATCTTTCTCACAACAATAGTTTAGTAAACTTTTAACTAAATATTTTTTATATATAATATTAATTTCATCTTTACTCCTATCTTTTATTTTTATTTTCTTCTGTTTTAATTTAGTTTCAACTTCAAAATATTATGCATATATTTTCGTTATTTTAAAAAATATGAAAAGTGCCAAAAAGATTTTAAGTTTTTTTGTGTTCGTACATATTCTATTAAACCTTTTTTTATTCAAAATCATGTATTTTGTTGTTAAGGTCGTTCATGCAAAGTTTGTTGGAAACCTAGGACTTAAACAAATTACTTACAAGTTGAGGGACTGAAATTGGGAAGGTTTGTGAACGAATTCTTGTTTGACCCTCGAGACGGTCTGTGAACGAATCTGATTCGTTCTAAGTTTTGTGTAGTAGTACATGGACAGGTGGATCAAGATCAAATCTACTTGGAGTTGCAGATGCTGAAGCGAAAAGAAAACGAGAACGTGAGAGCTGGTGGTTGAAGCTAAAAATGAACTGATTGCATTCAAAGACAAGGAAAGAAACCAGTCGGCTCAAGAAAGTCAACAAAAGAAAATTAGATGTCGAGCCTCCCGCATCTGATGTTTCTAAAATTTGCAATTGCCGATCCTTCCTAGATATAAGATGGAAATTCAAGTCTACAAGACCGGAAAATAAAGATTTGTCCAAGATCCAATCTCGTTCAAGCTACTGGATCAAGACAAGTACTAAGTTCAAGAAATAAAGACGAAGCAAAGAACTTGACAAAGGTTCCTTGACATATTCAATCCTAGAGGGAGATTGTAGGGCCAATATTATATATTGTTTTTAGGATTGTATATATCGTTCTAGTTTGCTTTTAGTCGGTGTATTACGTACTAAGTACGTTTATTTTGTATGTTTATTATGTAAACTTTGGAGAAATGGGGACCCTATATAAAGGCCACTTAACCCATTTCTCCACAACTAATCATAACTCATTCACACAACTTGAAGGAAATAAAGTTTCTCTCACTCTCTCCTCTCATCTTCTTTCTTTTGTAATAACTAACTAAGATCCGAGATCCGAGTGTCGGTGATTTCCGCTAACCAACAACACGGATTGATCCGAGTCAAGTTGTGAGATCCATTTAGAGGACCTACAGGAACCTGGACGATACTAGATGGGTTTGGGACTTTGAGATGATGATGACTCATTTTCTGTTAAATCTTTTAGGAAGCATATTAATGATATGAGTTTATCTGACCCGGACTTGATCACTTGTTTGAATAGTTTGGTTCCCATAAAAATAAACATTCTGGGTTGGCAATTAAATTTCTCATAATCGTATTCCTTTACGTACCATTTCATTTTAGTGAACAAGGGGTATTAAGGGGGTATTGATGTTTTTCCCGTTCTTTGTCCTTTTGTCCTCTTTGCTTATTTTCGAAGGAGCTTTTGGATCATTATTTGGGGACGTGTGGGGTTGCAAATGGAGCTTTTGGATAATTTATTTGGGACGTCACGATTTATTAACTGGTCGTTAAAAAGAAGAAAGTTAATAAATTAGTTTTAAATATATTTTTAAAAAGATTGCGGGTGTTGTAAGGTAACTGGTGAATATGTGATCCACCAATAGCGGCTGATATGAATGCCCGATCCATCTAACACACTCGTTTATAATGAGCATGCATATTAAAATGGTTTTGGAATCATAAAGGAGATTTTAATACATTTTTTATTGGGTTGACAAATCTTCAAACGTGTTTTCCGATACTACAATTATCGTACATCGCACGATACATAAAAACACATAGGAGTCTTGAACTTGACTTTATAAAAGGAATAATATTTTGAATGTTTATGAGTTTCTTATTTTGATTTTGAAATGAATAAATTTATATGATCTACAATAGTTTTGATAGACATAATTCCTCAAATTAATTAAAACTATAATATTCGAAATCATCCAAAATAACAATCTATTTTGCTTGTGTTTCGGATTTGGATAATCGTTAGGGGTTCTGTACTACATCAAAATATTCAAACAAACTCAACATATACATCTTAAAATCAAAATTTAAAGACCATAATAAAGCATCTAAACTGACGAACCATTAAATAGTTTTAAACATACAATTAGTTAATCATAAAATGACCATCCTAAAACAACTAAAAAAAGAAATTCGAAATATGGATATAGATATGGTCTACATATTAGACATGAACTTAAAAAATATTTGACCACATCCAAAATAATTAATATAGTTTATTATTTAATCGATTAATGATCAATTAGCCGAATAAATTAAACTAATCGCTTAAAACAAAAAAGCATAACCAATCAAATTGTAAATCAAATTTGGAATTCGGTTATAACGAAATCGAAAATCGAATTTTGAATTCGGATTTGGTTTTTAACATTATGGATACGATTTGATTTTTGATATTTTTTCGATTTTCGGTTTTTTTCTGAGCACCCTCATCGTTTCCCTTATCTTCAAATTTAAAAGTCACTACACTTTCTCTCTTGTTTTCAATTAAATAGTATTTTTTATAACTATCATTACATATTTTCTTTCCTCCACCCATAACCACTTCTAAAAAATATTAAAAAATTATAGAGGGTGAACAATAACTTTTTTAAAAATATACAAAAAAATCACTATATTTTCTCCCCCATCTACTCACGACACCTTAAACCACTCTCTACACTATAAAAACTCCACTCACATTATTTGACGAATAGAATGTGAATGCTCTTATATGTTTATTTAGTCGTGATTAAGAACATAAAAGATTACAAAAACTTGATGGAATAGTCATAAGAGAGTGATGATGATGTGATTGATTCCTGAATTGTTATTATCTTATGACGTCTCAACTATTCTAATAGGTGAATTGTTAGAGAAAAAGTTTCTTGGTGTGTTTCTCTTAGTGTAAAATGGTGATAAACCTAAGAACTTAAACCCAACTGATAAAACTAACTGTGACCCAACAGATAAACTAATTGACTCAAACTCAAATTCTGACAACTTTAACTGAAATCAAGATTAATCCTTCACATTCCCTCTAATTTTGATTTGGACACGTTCAGTCGGGTCATCTTCTTCTTGAACTAAGTGTCTCTTCCCTCCTTTCATTCAAGTCGGGATATTTATATGCAAAATGCCGTTCCACATAGTTCGCCCCAAGACATGTGCAGGCTAGGTCACCGCACACGGCCCAAAAATTTTAGAGGCTCAAAATAAAAAATGAACTTCTAGATATATATACATAAATAATAAACAAGCGCATGGAAGCTAGAAATGCTATTTGTCTTCGCTTCTTGGCGGCTTTATTTGCTAGTGAAGTACCGTTTACACTTGTTTTTGCTTTTGCCTTGGTGACCCAAATAACTTTGCTTATTTCATTTTTTTCCAAAACCCAACTAATTTCTTTAGTGGCCTACATTTATGCTCATGCCAATTTATATATATATAGAAACTCAAAAAACCAAATATTTTTTTAACTTTTCTTATATATTAACATTATTTGAGACTTGTTTTATCATATTTATAAAAAAAATTTTGATTACATATATAAATTACAAGTTACACATGTGTAAAATTTATCTGATAAAAATTTACATATGTGTAAAAAAACATAGATATGCGTAAAAAAACTAATTTTCATAATTGTAATCGTTAATACAGATTTCAAAAGTGATAAACCTACACTTAAATAGCATTAACATACAAAATTTTTTATAAAAAATGTTAGTTATTAAGAGTTCCTTCAAGTTCTTAAATAATTTAAGAGTTCTCAAATGATACTAATCATATATATATATATATATATATATATATATATATATATATATATATATATATATATATAAGAAGTATAGAATAAAAACATGTTTGAGTTTTGAAAGCCCGTGAAAAACCTATGTGACATCGTTTTTTTACATATGTAATATGTGTTGTTACATTAAATACAAAACATCGAAAATTAAAATAAAAAAGTATTTTGCTATTTTTTTACAATTATTATTTTTTTGCATATGTTTTCTGAAGAGGGAAAAATTTATATTTATATTTATATTTATTATTAACTTTATCGTGGACCAAAATATTCAAATTTTAATTAAAAACATGTTGCTGAGAAGGAGTTTCTAGAATTTTCACAACTCAAGTGTGTTTTTATTTTAACTGATATATATATATATATATATATATATATATATATATATATATATATATATATATATATATATATATATATCTGTATGTGCGCGCGCACACGCACATAATTAAATTTTAAACCCAACCAAAATTTGTAAAAGAAAAGCCTATTTAGTTTTGTATAACTTAAAAGAATTAATCATGCATTTGTATTTTAGCCCAGATAGACTAACTAGGTGTCATCTTTTGGTTTCTCTTTAAAAACAATTTTATTATATCTAGAGACCACCACTTTTTTTAATCGCACAGGGTCCTCAAGGTCCCCCGCATTCTAAGAGGCGGCCCTCGTCCCACACTAGTTCCACCTCAATTTTCATCAGAAATCTTCTGGGCCAAACCCTCTTCCCCATCCAAATCCTATTCCTCTGACACGGAAATTAAGCCCCTTCACTTCATATTCTTGATTTCAGGTTGTTCATCAAGTCGTCGGTTATTGTAGACATGGTGTCAACCTCGTCGTCATCATCACAATTACCTCTTTTTTGATCATTCAAACTTGCAAATAAGAGTTTACCCTGATCATCTTTCATCATGGCTATTAATTTGTTCCTTAAAGGCTTTTAAGCCTCGCAAATCAAGAATAATAAACGATAATTAACGAACAACTTAGAAATAACCGACTTATATTATAACCAGAAAATATAGCTCAAAAAACTGATTATAATATCTTTGGTAGTGATGGTGGTGATTGTTGTTGTGTTGTGATGTTGTGTCAACACTAACTTTGTACATGTATTTATACTAGTAACCCAACTTGGTCACCAAGCCTAAAATGTGTCCACCACTCAACTTGGCCACCAAGGTGAACTTGGGCAACAAGGTCAACTTGGCCAACAAGGTGAACTTGGCCACCAAGCAAATGGAAGAATGTTTCATAATACCCCTTAGACTTTAACCGACTTGTTAAAACCTCTTAGGCCCGGTTCACCGACTTATGACCCGGAATAGAAATTAATTCAATATTCACCCCCTTAATTTCTGATTCGGATTAGAAAGGTCTTCAACTCCAAGTAACTCGCGCATCTCCATGAACTTGATTCTTGTGAGTGCTTTAGTGAGGATATCGGCTCGTTGCTCTTTCCACCTAATGTGCTCAACATCAACCTCGCCGTCGTTGTAGCAATCTCAGATGAAATGAAAACGAGATTTTATGTGCTATGTTCGATTGTGAAAAACCGGATTTTTCACAAGGGCTATTGCGGACGTGTTATCAACTTTCAACACAACTTGCTGCAACGCTTCTCCAGTCAACTTGCTCAACAACTCTCGGAGCCATACAGCTTGACATGCGGCTGCTGACGCCGCTATGTACTCGGCTTCACATGATGAGAGTGCAACTGTCGCTTGCTTTTATGAGCACCATGTAATTGGAGATTGCTTGTAATAAAACACGTGGCCAGTGGTACTTCTACCATCATCCTCATCTATGTTGTGACTACTATCACTATAACCGAAAAGTTGTTTAGACCCGTTCTTTCCATACTTGATCCCGTAACTTGTCGTTTTCTTCAAATATCTCAATAGGTGTCGTATTGCCATACCATGAGATTCTCGTGGACTTTGCATGTATCGACTAACAATACCCATGGAGTACAGCATATCCGGACGAGTGTGTAATATATACTGTAAGCAACCTACCTCCTTTCGATATTCGGTTGCATCGAGTTCAACTTCGTTCTCGGCTTTCGAGTATTTCACACCATGATCCATCGGGACTTGAGACGGATTACAATCTTACATACCGGTCACCTTCAGAATTCGTTTGGCGTATCCTTCTTGTGTAATTACTACCCCGTCCTTTCGTTGAAATACTTTGATTCCAAGATAGTATGCTAACTTCCCGAGATCCGACATCTCAAACTTGGTCGCCATACCCTTCTTGAAATTGGAAATTATACTCGAGTTTGTACCTGTCACAAATAAATCATCCACATACACGGCTGCGTTCAAAAAATGTTTCCCATCCGTCTTTCGGTAAACCGATTGTTCCTTGGAACATTTTTGAAACTTCATGTCTCGTAGGATGTTATCAAGTTTTGTATTCCAAGCTCGGGGGAGCTTGCCTTAACCCGTACAAGGCCTTTGACAACTTGTAAACTTTTGCCTCCTCGCCCTTTTTCTCGTATCCTTCGGGTTGTGAAACAAACACGACTTCTTTCTATTCACTATGCAAGAAAGCCGTTTTTACATCAAAATGGTGGATTTCCCACCCGTTAGATGCGGCTAATGCGATTAGTAGCCGAATAGTCTCAATTCGAGCTACCGGAGCGAAAACATCATCAAAGTCGATCCCGGGTTGTTACACATAACCCTTCGCAACCAACCGAGATTTATACTTGTTTATCGTTCCATCCGCATTTCGTTTGATTTTGAATACCCACTTCAACCCGATACATTTTGCACCCTTTAGAAGTTCAACTAACTTCCATGTATTATTCTTGTTTATCGAATCGATCTCGGTATTCATAGCACAAACCCATTCTTGGTTCGACTTAGCCTCAAAATAGCTAATCGGTTCACCACTTGCTGTAAGAAGTAATTGCTCATAGTCAGAGTCAACATGCAACATATAATCTTCTTGTAATCTTCTTGGTAAAACCGAGACTCTGGTTGAACGTCTTAGACCCGTTTGGGTCTCATTTTCACCCGAATGGACATGTGACCCATTACTCATCGACTGAACTTGAGTGTGGGTTGAGGAATTAGGCCTGATGTGACTCTGTTCGGTTGAGTCGTTGGACTCAGGTTGAAATGATGATGCAAGTTCTAAGCTTGGGCTACCCGGGTCGCTTCCCGAAGTTTCTTCAATAGTGGGCTCGATTTGACCAGTTCCATTATCAACCGCACCCCCAAACAATAGAAAACATACCCGGCTCGTAGTCATTCTTCTCGACTTTCTTTACCCAATTCCACCCTTTGTTTTCGTCAAACACAACGTCTCGACTAACAACTATTTTTCGAGTGTTTGGATCGAAGAGACGGTATGCTTTTGAACCAATATCCGGCCCGAGATAAACAAGTTGTCTTGACCTGTCATCAAGTTTCTTTAGATGTACACTATCAACTTTAGCATACGCCACGCATCCAAATACTCGAACGTGTTCGATAATCGGTTTCTTTTTCTTGGACCGTTCATATGGAGTTTGATCAACCAAGGCTCGGGTTGGGACCCGATTGATTAAAAAGGTTGAATGTCGGACCGCTTCTCCCCACATATAATTCGGTACATGCATCGCCTTTAGAATAATCCGCACCATCCCCATTAAAGTTCGGTTTCGTCTTTCTACCACGCCATTTTGTTGTGGCGTGTACGGGGCGGTTAAATGCCGAATAATTCCATTTTCATCGCATAACCGATTGAAATCACGTGAAGTGAATTCTCCTCCCCTATAGGTTCAGAGAGTTTTCATTGGTAAACCCGCCTCCGTCTCGATTAGGGCTTTAAACCTCTTAAAACTTTCAAACGCTTCACCCTTTTCTTTCAATAAAAACGTCCACATATATCGTGAGTAATCGTCTATAACAACAAAGACATACCTATTACCCGAGATAGTGGATGGGGTTATTGGACCGCACAAATCACCATGAACTAACTCTAAAGGTTGGGATGCTCTAAACGAGGATGTGGCCAGAAATGAACACCTCGTTTGTTTACCCACCAAACATGATTCACACAACTGATTTTTGTATTCAACATGAGGTAAACCTCGTACAAGATCCTTCTTAGCCATCACTTTTATTAACTCGAAATTGATGTGCCCAAGCCTTGCATGCCAACGCCATGCATCATCTTGGATCTTTGAGTGCAAACACACGGGAGCTCCAATCTTCATTCGTATTTTATAGAGTCGGTTGCGGATCTTGTGACCTTCATGAGTAACCTCTCGTTCTCATCGTACATGATCAAAAGATCGTGCTTCATCCGGATGTCGCATCTGGAATCCGTTGCTTCACCGAGACTTATTATATTATTTTTTAACTCCGGAATATAATAAACCTCTGTTAGCAAGTCTTGGTCACCCGATTTTCCTTGGAAAAGAATTGAGCCTTTTCCCTTGATTTGAACAAATGACCCATCTTCGAACTTAATCCTCCCGGTTATGTTCTCATTTAATTCTAAAAAATATGACCGGTTTCCTGTCATATGATTACTTGCCTCATTATCCAAATACCACACATCATCTTCGACCCGCTCGGTCTCATATTTCTTTGGTATTAGTTTTTGTTCATTTAAGAACACAACTTGGTGCATATACGCCGCATCATCAAAATTTTCACGAGCTTCGGTCTTGTTTGCTTCTTGACCCTTTTGAACTCGGTCCGGGAAACCGGATGCAAAGTGACCAAATTGGTCACATCGGTAACATATAATCTTTGACCGATCTTTCTTCATCTTTATTTTCCCTCGATTTGATGACCCTTGTTCGGTATTAGGGGTTCGGTCTTGGCCATTAAATCGGCCTCGACCGCGACCTCGACCTCGACCTCCTCGTCCTTGTCCCCTATTAGATTCAAAACTTCTTTGACTTGATGAATCATATTTACCGAATAAAGTTTACCTTGGTCACCCACTTGAATTTCTTCTTCTCGGATTCGCTCCTCATAGGCTTGGAGTCGACCTACAACATCTTTAAATCCCGTTTTATTGAGATCCAACACTTGCTCAAGCGAAGCAACCATCTGAATATACTTCGATATTGGGAGACTTTTGAGAAACTTCTTTACAAACCTTGCTTCATCTATAACTTCACCGAGAGCCGCGGATTTCGAGGCAACGCTCGATAACTTGCCCGCAAAGTTATCCATGGAATCTGACTCGTTCATCTTCATATTGTCAAATTCCATTGACAAGGTTTGGAGATGTGCTTCTCTAACCCGTTCGGCACCTAAGTGTCGGGTTTTAATCAAATCCCACATGGCTTTAGCAGTTTCTTGATCTCCAATTTGCATGATCAAGGTTTCGGGTATGGATTGAAACAACAAGGCCATAGCCATGTCATTTTTGTCTTCATCGGAGACACCCGAGTTGATAGTGTCCCAAACTTTGTGAACTCTTAAGACTACTTTCATCCTCATGGCCCATACGGTATAGTTCGTTGTAGTTAACATTGGACAATGAATGGAAGACGGCCAGTTCTCTTTCCCCTTTGGCGGCGGCGGTGGAGTCGTGTCACCCATGGCTACTCAAAACCCAACTTGTTTGAACAAAGCAACAATTGAACGAACTATCCAATCGACAATGACAACAACTTCTTCGGAAGATCAAACCAACTTGTTCGATCAACCACGACAACAACTTATTCAGGAGATCAAACCAACTTGTTCGATCGAAACACCTTCTTTGTTGGCCGTTAATTATCGCGTTCTTGAACCGGCCTCTGATACCAATTCAAGAATGATAAACGATAATTAACGAACAACTTAAAAATAACCAACTTATATTATAACCAGAAAATATAGCTCAAAAAACTGATTACAATATCTTTGGTAGTGATGGTGGTGATTGTTGTTGTGTTGTGATGTTGTGTTTAACACTAACTTTGTACATGTATTTATACTAGTAACCCAACTTGGTCACCAAGCATAAAATGTGTCCACTACTCAACTTGGCCACCAAGGTAAACTTGGGCAGCAAGGTGAACTTGGCCACCAAGCAAATGGAAGAATGTTTCATAATACCCCTTAGACTTTAACCAACTTGTTAAAACCTCTTAGGCTCGGTTCACCGACTTGTGACCCGAAAAAGAAATTAATTCAACAGCAAAGGCCTTTTTAAATGGCATAGAATTCATCTTGGAGGCTTCAAGGGATAACTACTGAAGCTAGCACCAACGAAGGGTTAGATTCTATATTCTAAAACGCAATATATGTAGTCAATGATTTCGTATGCACCTGCCACAAAATTTTACAAAATTTAGGATGAACAAGCACCATCTTACAAGTTCGCAGGAAGTATTAGGAGGAGACCTTTAGTCATTGGACCCGCTAGCATATCTTTAGTGTTAATGTGTTGATACAAAGATTATTTTCCTCTACTCGTCCACGTACTAACAAGTACTTTGTATTAAGATATATAACCCAACACCTCTCGAACTATTAGTGTTCAAGAAACTAACGACAATTGAATTATCACATGGGTATTCGTGTATAATTTATACCAATGGACGATAGAATGGTTAACACCTTTACAAAATCGATGCCAACCCAAAGATTTGTGTTCTTTCACTTCAAGCTACAAGTCGCTCACCACTGTTAAGTTGCAGGAGGAATATCGGATCATGTTGTACATAGTAATTGTTATATAGTTATAGTTAATACTAGATAACTCCTTTGTAACCCTAACTACACACAATTATCAATGCATCTTGCATTTATGCAAACCTAGACCAAGTGTATATAGTGGGCGCGACCCACTGCTATGTCACCAACATGGGTCACCACACACCGTTATGAGCCGTTGGGGTTTCCAAGATAGTGATGATGGAATTTGAAATGTAGTCGTTGGGTTCTATTGTTCTAACAAGGGAAGAGGCACTTATGGGTACTATTCATTCACCAGCCAATCATATATTGTTCTTTTATTTCTTCCTTCAAGTGCTCACAAACCAGAAAATAACTGAAAACACATATCCATAAATACCCTAATTTTTTTTTGTTTTTTGTTAAGATTTAAAAATAAGCAAAACAATTAAATGTAATTAAAATTAAAATTTTATTAAAATTAAAAATATTACATAATTGAAATCCAGAAAAATAAAATATGACGATCAAAACCAAAAATAAAAAATAAAACATGAACATATCTAAACTATATGATCCTTCGGCCAATTATATTTTTCCGCAATTTCTCGTTTGCGGGTTATAGCGATTTTCTTCACCTCGTCCTCTAGATGATTGTGTGGCCGAGTATATGTCTTAGAAATTAACAATTGGGGGTTTGAGTAAATAGAAATGGTGAAGGTTTATTAAATAAAAATGGTGAAATGTTGAATAAAATGGTGAAGAGTTAGTGATATTTATATTTAATAAATTGATTATTAATGGACGTTTTAATTTCTTCAAAAGTTTAACACACGGTAAACCTTTGCCATAAACTGTAATTTGGTAAACTACCCATATAGTTAGGGATGGATTTGCCATATGGTAAACTACCCATAAACCTTACCCACACTAGTGTCCCGCCCCCTCTAATAAACGATTTTTTTTTAATAACCAAACCATCTCCAACCTTTTACATCTTTTACCTATTCACCTCTCCATCTTTTCATTCGTTTACAAGGACAATAAGAATCCATGGACCTCAAGCAACCTGATCTTCCAAAACCTTCTATGAAACCAAATGAATAAGTAAATAACCCATTTTGCCAAAACTCGAGTAAAAACCCCAAATCCCGCAAGAAAACCTCTATGATACCAACTTTTTCCAAAACCTTCTACTTACCCATTGATAGCCATTGATGTAGATGTCGTGGTCTAATAAAAAAAGTAATTAGGATGTCATAAGGCTGTTCACTATGGAGAGACTTTAAAGTCGCTCCATGTCATCACCACGTAAGAAATGGGGGCTTCAAGGCCATTCTTCATAACGTCCAGCTATGTTTTAAAGCCCCTTGAGTCCCCAATATATATGTATATATATATGTATGTGTGTGTATGAGAGGAAGGGGGAGAGAGAAAAACATATGGCCCACCACTTATACCCAAAGACGCCGGTCATTTCAAAGCCCCCCTCGCCGCCCCCTTGTCCGCGCTCCTCGCCGGTGTTCTGTGCCTTCCACGCCCCAAAGGACGCCACATAGCGGACCGCCTAATCACCTTTACTAGTATGGGAAAGTAAGTTAATCTCCAATGGGAAGCAGTGAAAAGTGCTATTTTTTTTTAGTTAATACTAAGTTGGAAAAACGATGTACATCAAGCGAGCTTTGAAAATTAGCTATCTATTAAGCAATTGCATAAATGAATTATTTTTTAGTTGTAAAGCAGTTGAAGAGAATAATAGTTACCACTATTTAGACTTAGGGGGTGTTTGGGATTTGCTTATTTTCATCAACATATAATTTATTAAGTTTTTGAAAAGTAATAAGGTGTTTGGGATTTTTTATATTGTGAGAAGAAAAATTTTATAAGTTACAATGTTGTAACTTATTAACTTAATGAAAGTTATAAGTAGGAAAAATAAGAAATCCCAAACACCCCTTTAACAAACAACCACTTCAATTATAACATGGATAAGAAATGACATACATGATTTTGTTTAAATTGTTATTTAATAATAATAATAATAATAATAGTCATGTATAATAAGTGTTGGCAAGTCAGAAGTCCGGCTAGCCGTGAAACAAGAGTAGTAAGTGTTTAAGGCAAGTCGAACCAATTGATATGGGTTAAATTATACATACTTTATATAAATATTTTCCTACACTTTTAATCGCTTTCGTGCTAGATTTATTTAATATTACCACAAATTGGTTCATATATCTGGATTTCAAGGGTTTCAAGAGACAACGGGCTATGATAGAGTATTTATCTTAAAACTTGAGACCAGCGAGCAAATAATAATAATAATAATACTAGAAAATTGTATGCTACACTCTCGAAAATCATACGTATAGTTATTAATTCACAATCTACCTATATTATTAAAAGAATAAGTTTTTTTTCGACAAATGACATCTTATCGGTCTATCACTGTTTGTTTCCATATATACCAAGCCTTCTCAATTTAATTTATTATTAAATAAATCAAAATTAAATAATATTATTCTATACTAGGACCCGTT
The DNA here is from genome assembly GCF_021521415.1 of Bidens hawaiensis. Lineage (NCBI taxonomy): Eukaryota > Viridiplantae > Streptophyta > Magnoliopsida > Asterales > Asteraceae > Bidens > Bidens hawaiensis. Next base: position 166,030 of record NW_027496637.1, read on the forward strand.
TTTTTTTAATAACCTGATACTCGATTGTATACATTCATTATATAACCTAACACACATCACTTCACCCTAATTCATCTTCTCAAACACCACTTTCTTTCCGCCACTATGACTATAGGTGTTGTCCTTTGCTTAATCAAACTCAGATTCATAATCAAGATTGATAATGAAGAAGGTTAGTCTATTATTTCAATTTCAAGATCTTGTCGTCGATTCTATTCCATACCCAGATTCATGTTTTACGGTAGTAATGCATCTGTAAATCCAATTCAGGCTATTTTTGTTTGATTGATTATTCAATAATAGGTTTTGATTTCGTTGATGGATGAAATCGATATCCTCTTTGGTATTGATTTCCTAATGATTTTTATACTAATTTACATACTGTTGTCATGTATACAATTATTGAATGTTGTAGAACCCCGTTTTGTTCATATATTCTTTTGTATTATTTCATACTTATCACGATATAATTTACTTATATAATTAGCTTTCATTTCTTGTAATATCATTTGGGCTCGAGGCCTTATAATATGGCCCATTGAGCCGGACATAATGAAAAACATGTGCACGGAGATGCACTATAAATAGTGCATCCTTTCATGCACAAAACGACCTTTTTTAAATTTATTTATGTTATCCACTCACCAACTCTCCCTTCCCTCTCCTACCTTACCATAACCGGAAATAATCTAACACCAAAAAGATCCGAGATCTCGGTTCAACACTAGTGATTTCCGCTAGTTAGTTGTTGAGATTGATCCAAGAACTTCGTTGTTTAATCCTGTATCTAGGATCCACAATTTGTATAAGAGCTTTCGGCTCTACTAGTTGAGGTTCTTGGGTCACAACCTTAGATTTTTCTCTTGTTTGAGTATTTGAAAGGTGTGTTCTTGCAAAACAAATGAAGTGGTTTCTGGTTTAACACAGTATACTTGCAAGCTTGAAAATAGGTTAAAAGGTGTGTTTGAGGTTGTTGAAGTGTTCTTCGAGTTTCCAGTTGTGTGTGAAGGTTCAAAAGTGGTATAAACGACATTTGTTGTCAGATCCATACGTAAAAAGTAGAATTGGAAGTTTCTGGAATTTTAATCAAATCGATTTTATTTTAATCGAATCGAGTTTGTATTTTAATCTAATCGAGTTTATATATTAATCGAATCGAGTTCCTATATTTGATTTTATTCAAAAGTATTTGACTCGACTCAAATTTTTTCGACTAGATTCCTTTTGATTCGATTCAATTTGATTCGATTCAATTTGAGGGTAACTAAGACATGAGGGAAAGTATAAAGGATATGTTGAAATGTGAGTTCAACATGTTCAACCACATTCAAGGAGAATTTGTTACATCCCTCATTTATAGGTTTGAGGCCCTTAACACCAAGATGAGAAATGCCGGCATTAATCTTGAATACTCCAAAGTAAAAAAGAAGTTGTTAAATTCATTGCCTTATACATGGAATAGTAGTGTGATGACTATTAAAAGAACCACGAATCTGAATACAACAGCATTGAGCGACTTGACCTCCACCATACAGTCGATTGAGATGGATGAAAAGCTGCGATTGAACAATCATGTCAGCTCATTCAATCATGCTGGTGTCTCTACTGGTTCTTGTGTAAGCACAACCTTCCTTAGCCAATCTCTTCCAACTGTTCATACTGTTGATGGCGTAAGAGGTTATGTTGCTCAATCCGAGAAGAACAATGTTTTCAAGACTTCAGCAAATCAGCCAGGATCATCATCAAACTCATTCTAGGATGCGGTAAAGAAGGTTGTTGAGCAAGCTCTCAAGGCTCATGGGATCAGCAAGCCATGTAGCAACAATTCAAAGGGTTCAAGTTACTCACCTACCCATGTTGATGACTCGCACATTGCTCTCTTCCATGCCTTTATGGCCAGTCATGAGGAACTGATGCAAGGAAACCTCTTACCCCAGTCTTTCTAGTAAGGAGATATCCTGGAGATACATGAGAAGAACTTGGACAAGATGGATATCATGTACCATATGGCTATGAAAATTTAGCGTACCCTAAATTTCATAAAGAAATATGAGAAGAACAGCTTCACGGATTCCAACAGCAAGAATACCGGGTTTTAGAAAGACAAGATCCGCTGCTAAAACTACAATGAAACTGGACGTTTTTAAAGGGAGTGCACAAACCCGACACAACCTGCTGATGATGTAAAGATCAATGAAGTGTTAGATGGAGAAAGCAGTGGGAAGAGAAATGACCAGAGGCTAGTGAGTCAGAACAGTTCATCATGACAAAAGGGTCCATGAATTGGCCAAGAAGGATCAAGCAAAAGGAACCCAAATCCTAGGGCCCTAATTACACAGTCTGCTGAAACTTCTGAGCAAGACTAGGAAGGTCAATTAAATGAGCTAATGAACCTGTTGAACCTTTTCGGCATGGCATTTGTGCATGGAGACCAAGCCTCCTCAAGTTCTACATCAGGAGATAACTAAGACACTCCTAACACACTCCTGAGGTACACACATCTTTGCTCTCAAAAAACATGCATTGATAAAGTAGAACTTTATAGAACTCATAATGCCGCTTAACTTGAAGAAAACTTAGGCATCAAATATCAAATTGGTGAGTATAAGAAAGATGAAAAGATGTATACTACCAGAATTAAAACTCATGAAGACATGGCAAATTTAAATTTGAAATCGTTTCAGTCTAATTATTAGTTAAGTTTCATGAAAAATGAATAGTTGAACTAAATGCTAAAATTGAGACTATAGAATTAGACCTCGCACAAAGAAAATTTAGTGTTGAAAATTTTGAAATGTATAAGTTAAATGGTATAATTAGAGCACAGATGGGTGTAAAACAAAAGACGGGTTTAGGATATGAACATGCAACAATTCCACCTCCTTTAAGTGATATTTATACATCCCTGCCCCACTTCAGTTACAACACCTCACCTGAAGACAAAATGATATATGGTATTGGACATGTTTCAAAACCCAAGATCTTCATTCCTGAGGTTCCTAAAACTGTTGATCCAATTGATGTGCCTATTAGTTCTAATAATGATTCATCTTGTTCGGCAGGTCATGTAGAAGAAAGTGATTATGTGGAAAGCATCATGGATTGTGAAAACAAAAGAGTGTCAAATTCACCTTGTATTTCTAATGTGAATTTGAAATCATTTAACAATTATGTCTGTAATAAAAACAATTCTATTTCCAAATAAAATATATTGTCTTCATCTTCAGATGATGAGGTAGATTGTGTGAGTGTTGAAGTTGGCACTTCTCATACTATTTTGAATGAAAATGTTGATGTTATTTCAAATAGAGATTGTGAAACTGTGTATGATATGCCACTTGCTGAAAATTGTATGAATTTAAAAAGGTTAATTGATGGGAACAACGCTAGTTGTTCATCATCAGGTTGTAAGACTAAGGTTAATTCAAGAAAAAGTTTTTGAAAATGATCAAGCTAGTAATTCATTTAAATATATTCCACCAAGCGAAAGATCATTTTCACAAACATCCAAACATGTAAAGCATCCTCAGTCATATAATTTTTGTGATAATGACTACTATGGTCATCATCAACAGAATCATTTTAACTCACATCATACCAGAATCATTTTAACTCACATCATACCAGTGATTTTAATAATCAAGGTCACAATCCATATAGCATGCATAATCATACCCCTTTCCATAGATCACCATTCCCACCAAAACAATCGTATTATAGTTCTGATTATTATTCTGATGCTTATCATAGAAAGTGCTGCTACGTGTGTGGAAACCCGTCTCACCTTGCAAGACATTGCAAGAACTGGTATAAACAACGAAAGGATATGAGAATTTAGCTTAATCGGTCCCGGTCTACTGCTGCTGGTAGCTCAATATCAAGGACTGATTAAGCTAAAGGTCAAGCTAGTGAATTGGATGTGAGATCCACCAAAACCTAGAAAATAAAGAAACCTTTTTGGATAAGCAAAAACGAAAGAGCCAAAAGGGGTTTGAAGACTGAAAAGTCCAAAAACCCACTGAAAACAAATGAGAAAAGGAATCACATGGTCGAAATACTTGAGGATTTCATTTTGAAACCAAAAAGGAGACGGTCTAGAAGATCTTCTAAAACTAGGAAACACACTTCTGCATGGATTCCAAAGGAACGTTCTTCTGACTCTGGCTTACCACATTACGTCATATTTGCAGAAAATTAGATAAAATTTGGTGATTTTCTCGTTAACCGTCCCTAGACAACTAAGGACTATTCTCGGTACTTAGACAGTGGCTTCACCTGACACATGACAAGCGACGACTCCTTGCTGCTAATTAAGGCCTCTACAAAAGGAATTTTGACAAAAAAAGGACTTATTAACTTTTTAAAGAAATCACAATATCATAACTTATCAAAAGCTCCTTATTTATATTACTTATTAGTTAAAACATAAAAGACCTTATGATTTTGCAAAACACTTTATCAACTTATTGAAAAAGTAAATAAGTTATAATGAGCATAAATAAGCAAATCCCAAACACTGCATTAGACTACGTGTTGTCGCTAAAGCTGGGTTCTAAATTCATCTAATAATATTGCGCTATGCAATGCTGCCGGATACTCGCTAAAGCCGCCCGAGCCTGTTGTAGTTCATGCGAACAGTGGCTTCAGCGAATTTTTGGATTTTTTATTTAAAATAAGAATATATATTAAAAGATAATTTTTATAATAAAAATAAAAATTATTTAAATAAAAAAACCAAACTTATATAAATTATATAAAAAACCAAAATTAAATACTAGTTTTATAAAATCACAACCTAAACAATACAAATTTTAATAAACATAACGTATAAAAAAACATAAAATAGAAAAAAGAAAATTTGACCCAAGTCCAATAACTTTCAAACATAAAAAAGCCAAATAATCTTCTTCACCCTTCCCTTTTCCTTTCTTCTTTCAAACATAAAAAAGCCCATGTCCAATAATCTTTCACGACAGATCGCGGAAGTCCATTCGCGCCGCGGCTCATGGGATGTTGGTATGGTGTGCCCTGTCTATGTGGCTTGCGCCACCACCTTAGTGGCTTCACTCGTCCGCCCACTGACGGACGACAACACATAGTCTTAGTCTCAAGTTTTATTTGTGATTTGGCAACTGGTTCTTTTTGGAGTATGATTTCAAGGACTAATTCTTAGCCATGAATTTTACCAAACTCTGATGTAGTGGGGTATATGCCATGTGGGTGGGACCAAGGGGCTGGATGATGATGATGATGATGATGATGATGATGATGATGATGATACTCAAAGTCGACATGATTTGATCGCAACCAAGGGCTGAAACTGCACGATTCAATTGTTGCTTGCTTGAGACTTGCATGATGAAAATACACCTCAATCTATTTGAAAGATGTTGATAATAAGTTCTTTCAAAATTAATTATTTGTCCCTCTGTTAGAGGTGTTCTAGAAATGTTTGTGATCGAGTAAATAGCTCTTCGAACGAATGCATTGGATCGAGTTGGAAAATGGAAAGATTTGTACAATTTATACGTTTCTTCACCACTTTGTGGAAAAACCTTAGGTATGAAAATGCTATACACATGTGACTGGATTGCTAAAATAGTCTCTCCCGCAAAAAAACACATGTTTTTTTTATCGATGCACAAAGAAAACATTTTGTTGTGAATGAACAAGTTATTGACGAATTGTCTATACGTAAAATCATATATATTGATGCGGGCCTTTTCCAAAAATTAAAAAATGACATTAAAATCAAGTTGGACCTCATTTAATATGTCTACTGAACAAACTTATTGACTTATAATGCAAACTTACCGTTTAGTATTCATAATTTGATTTTTTTTAATAGTCGAGTATTTTTCCCTGCTATTTATAATATCTATACCCTTTTTCCAACAACCAGGTTCGAACATAGGTATCCACCCAACAGGATTCACCTCTTACCACGGGCCAAAGCCCAAGTGGCAGAAAATCACAATTTGATGAATAGTGTTTTTACCGAGAGTGCTAAAATCTGGTTCTTGATATAATAATAATAATAATAATAATAATAATAATAATAATAATAATAATAATAGCAGCAGCAGCAACAGCAGTAGTAGTAATATTAATTCTAATATGGGAAAGCTAAAAAACTAAATAGAGTAATTGTATATACAATTAGTATAATTGCGTACGATTTTATTTGTCAATCAATTTTGTGTTTGAAAAGCTTTTTCAACCAACTCTAAATTTTACAGGTGACTATTTGAATAAGAAGAAAAAGCCTTATAGTGTTGTATAATTAATGGTATTAGTGGTGTACTTACGTTAACATAGTGCCCAGAGATACTATGATTACACTACACTATACTTATTACATTACACTATACGTATAGCGTAGTGTAATTACTTGTATTAGTAGTGTAATTACGTTAGTTCAAGAAGCTTTGCAAGCAAAACATAATGTCCGAATACTATAATTACACTACACTATAAGTATAGTTTAGTGTAATTATATTGATTCAAGAAGTTTTGCAAATACAACACAGTGTACAGATACTATAATTACACTACAAGATAATTCCACTACAATATATCAAATGAAACTACTTACCATTTATGTAATCTAAATCAATACTAAATTGTTTTATGTAAATTAAAGTTCCATTTTGCAATATTGCCAATTTTTGTTCAATTCATGGATATTAGAAGGTTTAATCGAAAAGTCACAGTGTATGAAGTGATAATTTGTGGTGAGATGGCAATCGATTGAGAATATCACTTGTTTAATTTGCTTAAGTTATTGAATATACATATCAATTTAATGTCAATTGGTTGAATCCACCAACCGAGTTTGCTTCATAGAAATTTAGTTTAATTGCAGAATTGCCAACGTCAGATTTCTTAAGTTTAGTTACACTAATTTTATATATAATTACATTATTTGATTCATACATTTAGCAAAACCTTTTAACCTATATTTGATCCAAACCATAATAATAAAATTAATTCTTTGTATATATCTATATTCTTTTTGTTATAAATTAATTTTACTTATAAACTTCAGAAATACTATAAAGCTAAAGAATTTTATTTCTAAAAAAATATTTTCATAACACATAACTTTTATTATAATTTATTATTTTTAGAATTTAAATTTAAAATTTCTATAGTTTTTGTAAAAGTATAAAAGACTGATTATTAAAATTAAATGAAAAAGGTAATGATGGGTGATTTGGTTTTCTTATGAGATGCGTTTTGGATATCATGCATTATACTAACCAAAACAACAAGAAATGTTGTAGCGTATTAATGTTTTGTTTTTTTTATTGTAAGGCCAATATTTGAGACTTGCGATATTAATATGGCAAAACTCGTTAAATATATTATGGTAAAGTTAATAATTAAAGTGGGTGAGAAATCCGGACATGATATGAGAGCTTCGGTGCACGAGTTAGCTTCAATGGGGAGGATATCTTCTAGAAGTCATTTGTTTTTTCTATATGTCAGGATCGGGATCTCGTGTTACACGTAAAACAATATGAAAAGAACACACACGAAATCTAAATATGAAGACCCACTGATTATATCGGCGGAATCAGTTATAATTAGGATGTTGGACCAACTATATGATCGTATAAAACACAAACAATATACTCAAAGATTCCAGTATATTATTTTATATCATTCAAGAACAATGGAAGTGTTTATAGGGTTTGTATGGAACGTCTAGTGTTTCAATATTCAATGACGGCCATACTGGGTTAGCATAAATGAGGTCTTAGTCTCTCATTAATCGTTTACGCACGGGTACCTATTATGTAAACTTAGTATTCTTTATATAGGCTCATAAACATTCCTTCAAAAAACCCTAATGATTGCATAATACATTAAACATAAATACAAGTGTAAATAGGTCTTCGAGTTTGATATATCCTTGTCTAGCAGACCTTATAATAGTTAGTATGCTCGAAATATGTCTTCGAGCAAACTTTACTTAGAATATTTTCCTTAAAAAATATTCTACTCCAGTAGACTTCAATCTTCATGACATATTTCAACTTAGCTCGAATAAGTCCCACGAGCAAACATATTCTTCTTGATCTCTTCAATCTTACCTTAGGATTTATTGAGAACAATTCCAGTATGTTCGTGTACTAAACTTGCTCGAGATTGAATCATGCTCGAAGCTTTACTTAGAACATATTGAGATCGTCCTTTATTGTATCCATGCTCGACCCACCAAAATGCTCGAGGACTTTGGCTTAAGATGGATAGATCAAGTGCTTGCTCGAATAGCAAACTGTGCTTGATGAAGAACATCTTTGCTTGACTAAGTGTAGTTTGCTCGAAGCTTTCAATACTTAGAAGAATTCCAGAAGATAATCTTACAAGCTTAAGATATCATGCTTGAGGTAGTAAACTTCATGCTCGAAGGTCCAAGCTTGTTCGAGTTCCATACGTAGCTATTTTCAGAGTAGGTTGCGAAGATTCCAATCTTCCTTGTCAACCCAACACTATAAATAAGACTTGTATGTCACATTTTATTGTGTGTTTTGTATGGTGTATATCACCCACCCAAGAGGAGCTCACCTTGGGTGGGGTCGGTTCGCTTAGTTTATTTCATCATTTTAACCGATTACGGAGTCCTTCACTATACTTATTATCTTTATTTATTTTTGTTCGATCGTATGATTTACCGCACTCGAGCAGGTTACGGGACCTACAATAGGTATCCAAGCGGGTTTGAATCAACTTATTCAACTCTGTTCTTGATATTCGGGTTCTATTTCCACGATTACACAAACCGAGACGTTAATTTCTTGATGATCCGTTGAAGTTTTTGAAATAAAGTTTGAAGATCTTGAAAATAAAGTTGGAAATAATCGTGCTAGAAGTTCGTCTTAGTAAATCTGGTGTTTCGCGACAGTTCCTCCATACGCCGAAATTCCGGCGAGCCTACGGTTCTTCTCCGGTGACGATTCTAGAGATTGGAGATGCACATCAAACTTCGACATCGGTTATCTCGGATTGTTGCAACTGCTTGAAATACAATTCTCAAGGTAGTTGGGAACTTGCATCGAGTTTTCGGACACCACCTAGAGTGCCAACGATATGTCACCGGAACTCTTTTTTTCCCGTGAACGATTTTGTGGCAAGGGCGGTGAAGAGGGACGGCGGTTGTTGTATGTCTAGGTGGTCGTCGGTGACTTGTGATGATGGTTGGCAGTTGAACGATGATCTCTCTTGGTGGTAGAAAATGGCAGCTTAGATTCTTGGTTGTTTATGGACTGAATACGTTTTATTCATATGAAGATTGTAGGTTTCCTACTACGGATTCATCGCCGGTGATGAATTTGTGGTGCTAAGATGATGATCTTTTTCTCCCCGCATACTATTCCTTCTAATGTCGTGGCTATCTTTACATGTTTTAGTGAATACTTGAAGCTGCCATTGGTTGCCAATGATTTTAAGGGAAATGCTAGATGGTGCATGACTAAGATTGCACGTAGATGGGACCTACGTTGGCTGTTGATATTTGGTGATGGCTAGGGTATTACCGTGTATTACCTTACATCCCCAATTTTTCTTGATGGGCCTAGGTTACTGGTTATGTGGACTGGGCTTACACAATATCTCTTATATGGGTTCTGGGCTAATAACTGATTATGTGGGCTGGTATAATAGTGATGGGGCAATTTGGGTTTAGGCTTATAAATTTATAAATGTTTGGGCCTAAACATATAGGCTAATCTGTCCATGCTGTAAATTAGGAATAAGCAAAAATCGGTATGGTACCGATTGGTACCGGGTACCGAAATCGGTACCAAGGTTTTGAGTTTTCGGGACCGGTACGGTACCGTTATTTCCCGAAGTTTACCTTAAATACCGGTACCGTACCGGTACCGAACCAAACATTTCGGTACTGGTACCAAAAATTTATGATTTTCGGGATCGGGATTTTCGGTACCGGTACCGGTCGGTACCGAGCTCATCCATACTGTAAATGTAAGCTTCATGTTGTCTACTGTGTAGACTCGGACTACAATTTTGTTTTGTCTGAATTTTTGTTACGGACTCTCTTATTGAAATATCCAGAATATAAAGAATTGGACAGCATGTTTGCAAGATAATTTTGTGCCAAGTAAGTCGTTTATTTTTCGTGTTGACCATAGAAAGTCAAAATGAATCGGGCTTTCTTCATTGTTTAATTGTGTTCAAAGCTTGCTATTTCTAAGGCATTCGAGAAGTTGGATCCGAAAGGTGAACTTTGAATGAATTAATAAGCTTTGTCATTTAACTGTTGAATTCGGTAATTCAAAATCGAGTTGTGGATATTCGAGCTCTTCTCAATCTATATTGCTTAAGATCCGTGAGAATGGATAAAGAAGCGGGAATTCCTTCATGAATGAATTAGGTGGGTCATACCTTGAGAGGGTGAATTGAAACGAAGAGGCTCCGGTTTATCGGGTGATTTGTGAAGATGTGAGACACGATTTGACAAAGTTGATATCACGAGTCAAGGGGGGTGATTGTAAGGCCAATATTTGTGACTTGCGATATTAATATGGCAAAACTCGTTAAATATATTATGGTCAAGTTAATAATTAAAGTGGGCGAGAAATCCTGACACGAGACGAGAGCTTTGGTGCATGAGTTAGCTTCAACGGGGAGGGGATTTTCTAGAAGGAATATGCTTTTGCTATAAATAGGACTTGTATGTCACATTTTAGTGTCTTTTGTATGGTGTAAATCACCCACCCAAGGGGAGCTCACCTTGGGTGGAGTCGATTCGTTCATTTATTATAAATCTTTAACCGATTACGGAGTCATTCTGTAACATCCGTCTTTTGAGAATATTAAATAAAAGAAAGTTTTATTATTAATTTGTGTGTCATTATTTATTAAGTAATAATGGGTTTGAGTGATAGGCTTAGAATAAAAAATGGACTAAGGGATGGTAATGGGCCTTGGTCCATGGGCATGGGGTATATAAGCACCCTAAACCCATCCTAAAACCTTAACACTCTCATTTCCACCATCTTGCCTCCATACACACTCAAAACACACACAAACACACCTTTCCATATTTCGGCCAGATCCGAATCCAACCAAAACAGTTAGATCTTCACCTAGACAACAAGAAACAAAGAACTAATCCCGTATCTAATCAGATCCGACGCAAAACTGGATCCACGGAGGTACGTTTCAATTAAAAAGGTTAAGTGTTTGAGGTCAGTTTGCCATGAAAGTCATTATGATAGTAGATCGGGCTGTGAAATGCAAGAAAAACATAAACTTACTGAACCGCGAGTTAACGGGGGAGTAGTTCGGGGTGAACGAGCAACCTCCAGGCCATGTAAAAGCAAGAAGATCAAGTTGTTACGACCCAAAACTCACCAGAACAATAAAATGGGGCATAAGGATTGTTTAAGGGGCAAAATGGGTAAAAGAATGATTAAATGA